>NC_079447.1:23757106-23942106 GCF_903798145.1 Danio aesculapii | reverse complement strand
TATGGGTTCCTCCATGAGAAGGTCGGTACAAATACGGACCCGGAGCCCATCGACAGCAGCTCGACCACTGCAACTTCCCCTTCTCCTGCAGACTGCCATTAATGCTCATCAACCCATCTAAATGCCTCAGTGCTTTCTTCTCCTTCTGGGTGATTGTCTGAGATTTAAGGAAGCACATTATGCCTTTCTTTTCTACCAGTGAGTATGTGTTTAAAGTCACTAATAAGAGGACTGGATAGCAATAGTCACTTTTGACTAAATACGTATTAAAGGGATAGTTCACCCACACAAAACTCACTCATAAACTGGTCCAAATCTGTGTGAGTTTCTTCTGTTGCAAAAAAAGAAGATAATTTAAAGAATGTTGGAAAAAGTTATCCATTGATATCCATTGTAAGAAAACAAAAATACTATGGAGGTCAATTGATACTGACAGATACATTTTTTTATTTTTCGGGTGAACTGTCTGTTTAAGTTTCGAACATGGAGAGTATTAGCTAAAATGCCACACAAACTGACCTGGGAACAGATTTGCTGCATGATCTTGTGGAATTAAATGACCATGGAGTAGATTTTTTTTTTCCTTATCCAGAAATTAACAGCGATTCAGAATAAAGGTTGTAGAGGTAATTAACAAAATATGCATGAGAATCTCAAAATATGCCGTGAAGTCCCCAGTGACACTTGATTGTGAAACGTGGTGCACAAGATCTATCTTTTATTTGTTTGTTTGTTTGCTGTAGTGGGAAAGAGTTCTGTTCATATTTGAAAAGGTTTGATATTGAAAAATGTGAAAGTAAATACACTTTTGAAAAGATAAAAAAAGACTTGTATCATCACACTAACAGAACTGCTGCAAAATCAGATTTTATGTGGGGGAGAAACACATATAGTCTCTGCATGACGTTTTTAGCAATTTATTACACAGGTTTTTACGGTTTCATTTATTCTTTTGATTAAAGGCACCTTTAAGAAATGGGGTTAATATTTAAAGGTAGTGAATATTTTCATATGTTTTGCTGTTTATTTTATTATAATTTGATAATTAAAATTGTTGATTCGAATACTTGTCATGTTTTTTTTCTGAAGTTGACGGAGGATCGGTGAATTGACATTCTTTTCTCTTGAAAGCAGATCCTTTTCAGTGTTCCTTTTTATTGATGATGACATGTTTAGTAATACTTTTACCTACTGATCATAACATGCTCATTTACTCAAATAGATGCATACTGTATATTAGTGCACAGCTACTTCTGCTTTATCAAAATTTTAATTATTTATGTTTGGTTACATGTTCAATGGCTTCTATTCATCACAATGAAAAACGAGCCTTACAGTGTTTGTCATGTATGTTATGATTATATTATTATTTAAGATTAATCTTTAAGAGGTATATTTTACATTTTAGTACACTGAAAAAAATTATGTCTGCAAAACTGTGGCAAACAATTTAATTGGGTTGAATTTAAACAAATTAAATTGAGTAATGTTCAACTTAATTCGTTTGCTTAAATTCAGCCCAAATAAATTGTTTACAACCCTTTAACTTAAAAAAATTTAGTAAATCCAAGGAATCATCTTTGAATCATTTTTTCAGTGTGGATAAGTAGGTAGATATTTTGCACAATTATAAACAAAAACATATAAAATTTTTTGAGGTCTGAAATTTATTTATTTATTTATTTATTTATTTATTTATTTATTTATTTATTTATTTATTTATTTATTTAATTAATTATTGAAAATGAAACCATTACATGGTGGTGGAAATTTCCCATAGGGCATTTTACAATGAGGGTTTTCAGTTCATGAGGAAAATAATGTTGGTGGTAAATTAAACTTGTATGAATTTCACACACCCAGAATTGAAAATGCTAGTTTTTTAAGCTGTTTATAAGCTGTGTATTTATGAAACATGTTTCTAAAAAAACGTAACTAGATAAAAATGTAAGTCATGGTTTAATGAAAACGGTAATATAATGCAAATGCAATGTACATGTTTAATTTATAGGCATGCACAAAGCATATAAACATGGATGCGTCAATAGCGGTCGTTTCCGTGGGGTATTATAGCCTACACAACCCATCCTCGTATTGTAAAGGTCAAAGCCAGTCCATCAACACTCTAGAATAAGGTGCCATATTATAAAAATGAATTATGTGGATGAACCAACACGCTTCTTAATGAATATATATCTGTGCAGTTTTTTTCATGAACATTGGACAAAAAATATTGTAGCATCTTAGAAAACTCTTTGATGCCTGCAGTATGATGACATGTTGACCAATTAAAAATGACATATCATAGTGTCTGGAACAATTGAATGTGTCATCTACTTATACAAATCAGTGTTTGAGTATTCAACAACCAAAACAACACTACTTAGCTAGAATTGCATGTGTAACCCCTACCGTCCAACACCCACCCGCCTGTGGGGTTCAAACTGGCAATTCCAGCATGGGTGGCAACGAGGAGGCTAAAGACCTTGACCGCCTGTCTCTGTCAATAGAGCAGCTTTTGAGATCAAAGTTAGGACATGTCCCCGTACAAGGGTATTTTTTCATAAGTTTTTCATTCATTCATTTTCTTTTCAGCTTAGTCCCTTTATTAATCTAGTCTTGCCCCAGTGGAATGAACCGCTAACTTATCCAGGATATGTTTCACACAGCGTATACCCTTCCAGCTGCAACCCATCACTGGGAAACATCCAAACACACTCATTCACACAATTTAGCCAACCCAATTCACCTAAATCACATGTCTTTGGACTGTAGGGGGAAACCGGAGCACCCATAGGAAACCCACACAAAAACAAGGAGAGCATGCAAACTCCACAAAGAAATGCTAACTGACCCAGCCGGGGCTCGAACCAGCAACCTTCTTGGGTGGGCAGCGATTTTGCTGCCCACTGTGCCACCGTGTTGCCCCTAAATGGAGTTTTCTTCTAATTTTTCAAATGTATTTATTTATTATTATTATTGTTATTATTATTATTATTATTATTATTATTATGATATTATACATGAAGATGTAAAATGTCCTGTGATTGATGTTAAGGGCACACTGAACAAATAGGTGGAGATAATTACACTTTTAACGGTGAGTTCACAACAAATAGGGAGTTTGGTATATTTCACTAGAAAATTGCATAAGCGTGAGCACAGAGGTGGATTATCGTTTTGTGGCCGAACAATGCAAAATACACTGCACGCTTTCCGCAAACATGAAATTTGCCTCATTCACATCTTCTGTGTTTGGTTTGTTGGCCAATCAGGAAGAAGAAAACAGTGCACATGCTAGCTTTATGAGATAAAATTCTGGTTGTAGTGACCACACTGTACCTAGAGTTTCGGAAAAATCTTCACCCTAGCCAGAGTTTTCAGAAAGTCTCAGTTTTAGTCACCCCATACTTCTTATTTGTGCAGACAAACAGCAAAACCACGTCAAAAAAGGTGTGGTTTTGAAATTACCCGAGTTCGTGCAGACAGGGCCTTACATTAGCCACCAGCAACCCAAACCCCCCCCCCAAACCTCACTCCCTTCCGGGTCATGGCACAGTTCTACTTTGAATGATCATAGGAGTGAGATTTACCGACAAAGTGCTTATCGGCTGACCCCCAATACACTTACCCCCTAAAACACAGATGTCAATTCCAGTTCCTGGAGGGCCGCAGCTCTGCACTGTTTAGTTCCAACTCTACTCAAAAACACTTACCTGTAGGTCTCAAACAAGCCTGAAACACTCAATACTTTGATCAGGTGTGTCATTAGGGTTGAAATTAAACTGTGCAGAGCTGCGGCCCTCCGTAGCATGGAATTGACACTTGTACACTAAAACCTCAATCCCTTCAGGGTCACAGCACTAATTTGTCCATTTTGTTTTGAATGATCATGGAAGTGAGGCTTACCCACAAAGTGCTTATCAACTGACCTCCAATCCACTCACCCCCTAAAACCATACTTCCATTCGGGTCACGGCACCAATGTAACCATTCTGGTCCAAGTGATCACACAAAGCTCTCACAAGCTGACTTCCATTACACTCACACCCAAACCTCACTCCCATCCGGGTCACGGCACCAACGTAACCCATCTGACACCCACTGCCATTGGTAATACAGCATCTATTGTCATTTACGTTATCTGTGTGTACAAAGGTTTTGACAGCATTGCCATCTGTTTCTGAAACTATTCAAAACAAAAGAGAAACTATTTTAAATCTATTTTTATTACATATCTATTACCTTTACACATATATTTGAGTAAATTCTTCAGTCCGACACTGATCATACATATTGAAAAAGCAGATCTAAATTAGATAGACCTAGATTGTGTTTAACTGTATAATCCCTCCTAATTGGACCATGTTTTAATAGTCTTAAAGCATAAATCCAGTTTGATCCCCATCTTTACCACTTAGTATCCAAACGATAGTACCTTATAGATACACTATTGTTAGCTATACATTTGTTTTCTCAAATACTGGGGTCATTAAAGGGTCAGACTTTAATAGAATTTGAAATGCCATTATGTTCTTGTCAGCATTTGTTTCATTTCATAAATGAAATTGTAGTCATCAAATCACGTTGTTTCGTTCTTAAATGACGCCTACTTTTAATAAGATCCCTGCTAAGGGAGGCTTTAGCGCCGTCTGTTTCAAGGGTTGAAGTCAGAGAGCAACAAAATGGCATTTTCACTTATAATTGCATGACCTTACTTGTGCTTGGTTACAAGATGCTTTTTTGCTCTGACAGTCCTTTAATCTGGAGTTTCGATTATGGCACTGATCGAGAGCGGAGCGCGATTAAATCTAGCTGTTTTATTATAATGATGTGTATAACAGCACTGAAATATGAACCTCTGAATCATTTGGCATCTACTAAAATGCTGCTTCATATAATATGCTGTCACTTTCTGTGTTTACGTCTGATGTTAGCTTTGTGGTATTTTTACATATATGAAAAGGTCATTCATGATACTTTGTTCCTGAAAATCATGCCATTGGGATTCTCTTAAGGCTGTATATAATCATGCCTGTTTTTATTTCTGAAACAACTATGATAGCAGCCCTGTAATGATTGATGACAATGCTTTCTTTTTTTCTGGTTGTTGGCCACTAAGAGTGATGAAACTAGTTTTGAGGGACTGAGGGGGAGGGAAGGCAATTAGCTCAGACTGTAAAATCCGCTAACATAAAGACCATCAATCTAGATGACTGAAACCACATGTTCAAGAGAATTCGGCACGATCCCTCAGAAAATTAGGAAAGCATAATTGTCCAAGTGTAATTAAGAATCAGAGGTTACCGAAAATATCAATGTTCCCATTACACCCCGGCACAACTTAATTTGAAACCATTTCTATAAATATTTTATTGGATTTTAAACATGCAGTGGTTGAAGTTGTTTGTGATTGTCTGGTAATTAGTGTATAGCTTTTAACAGGAACGTGCATGGAAGGAAAGAGAACAGCCGAGTGTGGCCAGTGTTACTGGAGAGTCAGGTATGTCTTCAGCTTGAATATAGTTTGAAATCATCATAATTTCATTTTGCAAATGTGACATTTGGGAAATTATTTATTTGGTGGAATAACCTTGACACACACACACCAATATATCCATAGAATGCAATAACATTTTCACAGGACTTAGTTGAAACAATAGTCTTACACTGTTGTATAATACTGTGCACCTGGGAAGTATTCATAGCGCTTCACTTTTTCCACATTTTTTTATGTTACAGCCTTATTCCAAAATAGGTTAAATTCATTTATTTCCTCAAAATTCATAGGATATTTAGGATAGAGGGAAAGATGAATGCAGCAATGTACAGAGACATCCTGAATGAAAACCTGCTTCAGAGTGCGCTTGACCTCAGACTGGGGCGACAGTTCATTTTTCAGCAGAACAATGACCCAAAGCACATCACCAAAATATCAATAGAGTGGCTTCACTATAACTCATTGAATGTCCTTGAGTGGCCCAGCCAGACCCCAGACCTAAATCCTATTGAACATCTCTGGAGAGATCTGAAAATAGCTGTACACTATCACTTCCCATCCAACCTGATAGAGCTTGAAAGGTACTGCAAATAGGAATGGGCGAAAATTCCCAAAGACAGGTGTGCCAAGCTTGTGGCATCATATTCAAAAAGACTTGAGGCTGTTATTGCTGCCAAAGGTGCATCGACAAAGTATTGAGCAAAGGCTGTGAATACTTATGTACATGTGATTTTTCAGGTTTTTTATTTTTTTATAAATTTGCAACAAGTTCAAAAATCTTTTTTTCAGATTGTCATTATGGGGTATTGTGTGTGAAATGTTGAGGAAATAAATGGATTTAATGGAATTTTTTGGAATAAGGCTGTAACTTAAAAAAATCTTAAAAGCGCTGTGAATACTTTCCGGTTGCACTGTAAATAAAGTGATTTTCTGCTCAACAAGCCTGTGTTAATTTGATTAAACGTACCTCAAAAGCAGTAATATTTTGAAATATTTTATAATTTAAAATAACTTTTCTATTTTAATGTATTTAAAAATGTTATTTATTCCTGTGATTTCAATGACGATTTTTTTTCTATCAGTACTCCAGTCACATGATCCTTTGAAAAAACAGTTGTTGTTATTATCAATATTTATTAAAAGTTGAATAATTTATTCAGCATTCTTTAAAAGGACCAAAGATCAGCATTTATCTCAAACAAAAAGCTTTTGTAACATAATACACTATACAATTCAAAAGCTTGAGGTCAGCAGGTCATTTTTTGTTCTGTAAATGCAGATCTTCTGAACTTTCTATTGCTCAAAAAAAAAAGTGTACTCAAGGGTCACTATCCTTCGGCTTAGTCTTTGATTTATCCGGGCTCGCCACAGCAGTATAGACTGCCAGTTACTCTAGCATATTCCCATCCAGCTGCAAAACAATATTGTTAATCAACAAATTTTGTTTATTTTAAGTAGCAAACATTTGTTTTTGCTGTACTTTGGATCTATTGAATGCATCATGTTTATATATATATGTTTATATATATATGTTTATATATATATATATATATGTTTATATATATATATATATATGTTTATATATATATATATATATATATGTTTATATATATATATATATATATATGTTTATATATATATATATATATATATATATATATATATATATATATATATATATATATATATATATATATATATATATATATATATATATATATATATATATATATCTTGCTGTTCTAAACTTATGACCTGTAAAGAAAAATAAGTGATCATACTAAATTGTTTATTTCAATTATTTAATTCTTCTTACTGACAATAGGTGAAAGCTAGTGGTTTGAATAGTTTTTCCCCCTCATAGTTACATATTTATATACTTACAGCAAAATTAAACTTTGTTGGTCTTAAACTGTTTCTGAAAATATTTTACCTTATATTTGCTGGGTATAGTTACTTAATGCACGCTTTCGTTTTATTTTCATTTTACAATTCCATATTAGCCATTTCATTCTCAGTTCAACTCTATTACACAGGTTGGTTGTTTCTGATCTCTACAAGAGTATTTCCACAGCACATGTACAGTATCTTGGGACATTCTACCAGAAACGTAAATTTTCATGTATGGAAAACGTGACTTAAGCTTGTCAACTTTAAAAAAATAAATAAATAAATAAAAAGTCAAACAATACAATGATAGAACACATCCTTGATCATTTTAAGTTGCTTCTCCGTCAAATGATGTCACTTCAGTCATATCTTAAACGTGTTTTGCACACATGTTAAATTTAACGCAAATGTGACTGGACTGACCGAAACATGGGGACAATTGTAAATTTATTAGTATGTATAGTTTTAGTATTTCTTTATAGATTTTTTATTTATAATTTTATGTTTTTATTCAATTGATGTGAGTTATAACAACTTAAACTTGCTATTTCTGAAGAATGTTTTTCTAAATAACAGTTTTTAGCATGACAAAACTATTAAAGCTGTATCTTCAAATGGGCTGAGAACAAGGACAACGACAGTTTGTACATTTGTAAAGCGTTTTCAATAAATAAAAACATAACAAAAATCTGAGAACCAAATGTATGGCATATTGCTTTACAGAGCAACTCACAGAAATCAACCATCAGTCCATTTTGGCATTTTTTGGGACGAAATACTTTTCTTTCACTGTACTTATGTTTTTATTTCAGGGAAAGATAATGTACATTTCTGGTAGAATATCCCTCTTGGATTATTTAGTCTACTATTTAACTCAATAGTGAATTTGGCTACCTGCCAAAAGCGTTGAGTGTTGGTGTAGCTACTGAACGTTATGCAATAATAACAGAAAACTGTTTAAAGATACAATGATGAATAAAAGAAACTTAAAGGCACTTTAAACCGACTGTCATTTGAGATGCTGCAGTTTCGAGCTCAAAGTGTCCTGCTGCAGTGCGCGTGCATGCGGATTACGGGACGGATTTGACGTTGCAGAGAGAA
This sequence comes from Danio aesculapii, assembly GCF_903798145.1. Lineage (NCBI taxonomy): Eukaryota > Metazoa > Chordata > Actinopteri > Cypriniformes > Danionidae > Danio > Danio aesculapii. Next base: position 23,933,615 of record NC_079447.1, on the reverse strand, counting down.
TATAGGACACCGAGAACTAAACTCCCGCTTGAATCAAACGACAGACAACATCTGAACTCACGCGAACCGTCTTCATCTGCGAGCAGCTCAAGGTGAAATTTAATTGTTATGCCATTGCCATAGAGATGAAGCTACAGTACGTGAACACCGTCGTGTGTGTCGCGCGCGTGGAAACACACATAACCTAGACTGGTAACAGCTGTAACCAATCGGCCAATCGATGCGTTTTACGACTGTCCCGTCAGCTCATATATTTGAATCGCACAGGCTAGATATATTGGGAGTGATTGGGGAAGTGGACTTTGACGTTGTTCACGTCAATTTGTCATTGAAAGGTGAAGATGCCCTTTCAATACATCGATGGTAGTTGAAGCTCTGATATAAATAGATTTTTTTTTAAATCAGTGCTGTATATACAGTAGTAATCCATGAGAGCACCTGATGAGTCAACGAGGATTCTAAGAAATAGCCAAGTATACTTAAAAAAATATTACAGTTGGATAATCACGTCGTTGTCGTTAAGTATTATTATTATTATTATTATTATTATTATTATTATTATTATTATTATTATTATTATTATTATTATTATTCAAATCAAAGAAGGTGGAGCTTGATCCTTTTCTGATCATTGGCAATAGTAAATTTTTAAGATGCTTCAGTTTTTAACAGAAAGTAAGATAAGACGTTAGCAGCCAAATTTCCTATCATTTGTCTTGTTTTGTGATGGAAATTTAAAACCACCAACAAATACTGGACTTTTCAACGTAATTTATATAAAATGTCATTCAACTGAATGTGAGGAGACAAATCAATCTAATATTCTAATAGGCATGGGACGATAACCATTTTCAAGGCTATACCACGGTTTGGAAAAGTCAAGGTTTTAAAATCGCCAAAATGTTCTGTTATACCGTTCGATGTAAGATTTTTTTATTTACATTTTTTGTTTTGTTTTTTAGGGCAACAGTATCTCCAGCAGAAAAGATCTCCAAAGATGTCGTTTGAAATTGTAAAGAGAGATGGTATCACTTTATAATAACTACACACTAATCATTTGTTAAGCATTAGCAAATAGTGAGTTCATTGTTTGTTAAGCAGTAACTCTACATTAATAATTGTTGGTAAGCAGTTTGTAACTACAGCTACAAATGCTCTAATCTTGACTTATGAGCACATTTATAATGTGCCTAATGATTATGTTTTCATAGTTTGTTAATTATTCATTTTTTATTACTAAATTAAGTATCGGATTATTTACAAACCAGTTAATTAAGAATAGTTGGTGGTTTTTAAAGATTATTCAGAATGAGTTAATAAATGTTTAATAAACTATTCAAATTAATTCTTATTATTCAGCTGTATACTAATAGTTAATTTGGATGTTAATAAATGCTTTATTAACCCAACTTAGTCCACTTTTGTGACCTAATCTAAAGTGAGGACTATTTCTGCTTTATAAATCCCTTATAAATGATAATTAAAGGCTCAGTTATATTCTAAACAGGAAAAAAAAAAGAAAATAAAGACTTTATTTATTTCCATTCATTTGAAGATACAGAAATGAAACTGTATCAAATGAAAAATAAATCTTTGCAACATTATGTAAAATAAAATTACTGAACAATTTAGATATCGCTAAATAACTTTGAAATTTTTTATCATAATATACTGTTAAATTATTATATCATTGTCGTTTTATCAAATTTTTACAGTAATTTTACAGTAGTTCTATTTTTAGATAGGATTGCAAAGATTATTGTTCATTTGATACTAAGCCTATAATTGTCATTTATAAAGGATTTATAAAGCATAAACAGTACTCACTTTAGATTAGGTCACAAAACTGCTTAAAGTTGAGTTAACAAAGCATTTATTAACATACAGAGTAACCATTACTATACGCCTGAATAATAAGATATATAAACGTTAATTTCAACAGTTTATTAATCATTTACTTATTCTGAATGATCTTAAAAACCATCGACTACTCTTAAATACAAATGGTTTGTAAATAATGTAATACTTAATTTAGTAATGAAAAATAAATCACTCACAAATTATGAAAACACAATTATTAAGCACATTGTAAATGTGCTTATAAGTCAGCATTTGTAAAGCAGTTATAAACTGCTTACTAACATTTATTAATGTAGAGTTAATGTTTACCAAATAATGAATTCACTATATACTAATTTTTAATAAATGATTCATAGTGTGTAGTTATTATAAAGTGATACCAGAGAGGGGTGTTTTTGTTACTAATGAAAACAGCAGAAGTCAATGATTGATTTGAATTATTTCGCCTGACATGTTTATTGTTCCAAAATATTTTAAACGTTTCCCAAATTAAAACATATTGTGCTCAAAGTGGAAAAAGTTTTATTTTTTTTACCCAGACATTTAAAAAGAATATATTTTAGAGCAATAATCACAATTCCGTGAAATCATGATGTTTTTATCCAAGGTTATCATATCGTCAGAATCATAGATTCTAATACTATTTTGCCTCTCATTTTAAAATGCCCATTTAAAGCTAACATTTAAATAGAAAAAATTATTACAACTCTTCTCCACATCACATTACATGCTTAAATAAAATACTAAATAAATGGATATGTCGAGAGAAGATTGTGCTGTTTCTCTTTTTCAACAACAAAGCTGTATTATAGTTTAATGTATTTAAAGGAAAAGATCACTCAAAAAAGAAAATTCTGTCACCATTTCATTCTCCACTTGTTCCAAAGCTGTTTGAGTTTCTTTCTGCTGTTGAAAACAAAGAAATATTTAAGCTATTTGACTTCCATAGTATTTTTTTTCATCTTAATATGGATATCAATGGCTGATGGTTTATAACATCTTGTTTTGTGTTCAACAGGAGAAAGAAACTCCTGAACGTTTAAAACCACTGGAGTGAGTAAATCGTGAGAGAGTTTTCCTTTTTGGGGGACTGTTCCTTTAAATAAGACCGTTATATCACCTACCCTCATCCCTTTCACAACACAGTCAATCAATTAATCAGATACATAGTTACAGAAACTAATGAGAGCTAAAACATTGACATTTTGCATTTTCAACATTTACATCCACATTGCTTAAGACATTAAGCAAGACATTAAGGTTAGAAACTTGAATGAGCACCAAAACAGGGCCGTTGATCCAGCACTAACAAGTTTGCTTGTATAAAAATCCAAAATCAAACAAAAGGTGCTCAGGGGTAGCTTAAAAAATGTGTCTGTGCTCTTTGGGTAAGGGATTCATCAGAATAAACAGCAAAAATCAGTCCAAGGCATTCAAAAAATGTGGAAAAAATATTTAAAACATTTTAATATTATTTTTTCCAAATTTTTTGAATGCCTTAGTTTCTGATAACTTTTTTAAGTTTGCTTGATTATTCAGGCTTAAATCCCTCAAATACACTATTTCTGAAAATATTTTCATTTTTTAAATAATTTAAACATCATTCTCAAAATCTCGATTAATTCTGCCATGATACCTTTCTGTTTTCCGGCAGGTTTGCAGGCATGAGTCAGCTGAGGCCCCTGGCTGGTGCTCTGAGAAGCAGTAGCCAATGGATGAGGGGCCACGTGGGGACAGGGAAGCGAGTGTTTGTCCTGCGTCGTAACTGTTCGAGTGGGGCTACTGAGCCCTCATTGGCAGCCTGCAGCTCCAGCTACGTTGTGGAGATGTACTACGCTTGGCTGGAGGATCACAAAAACGTTCACGAGGTGCAGAGAACATCCATTAAAGGCACTTCCTTTCTGTCCTAGTTCAGAAACGAAGTGTACATGCTAATAACAATTATTTTCATAACAAAATTCATTACATTTCTAGTCTTTATCATGTTTACATTTACGTCTAAGTTTAGTATCACTGTTATTTATACACTGTAAAATCCAAAAAGTAAGGTAACTCAAACCATTTGAGGAAACTGATAGCAACAAACCATTTAAGTTAAAAAACTAATTAACTTAATTCATTTGAGTAAACGAAGCAATTCGAGCAGAGAAAAATCCAATAAATGAAGAGAACTCAAACCAATTGACTACTGTAAAACCCAATAAGTTAAGGCAACTTACTGTTTGAGCCAATTGCTACAAACCATTTGAGTTAAAAAACTAATCTATATGAGTACTGTGAACTTACTCCGTTTAAGTTGAAGAAATGAGGAATTTAGTTAACTCAGTACCTTCATCACGGAGTTCAAAACTCTTTTCAAATGAGTAGAATTGACTTTCAGTATATTTTGAGTTATCTACACTCATTTCATTTGATAAAGGTGACTGTTGGGTTTTTACAGTGCGGGCATGATTTTAGTATATTTACTGCAGCATGAGTCACCTGTATCATAAAGCTACATGGCAGAGTGAATGCTAATGTTAATCAGAAGCTCCTTTGGTTCAAAATATGATTCCTTCCATGTGTCATTGTCCAATCAGCCAGCAAATTTAATGCTGGATGAGCAAAACAGGTATAGCTGTTGCTTGAAGCTTAAATGTCCAGCCCAGAATCCTGATCTAAACCTGATTGAAAAGCCAAAGTTATGGCTAAGACACCTACTGCCACTGAACTGTAAAAGATGATCAATATCACAGCAGAGCAGTGTGACAAACTAGTGATGTCTCACTCATTTCATTTGATAAAGTTGACTGTTGGGTTTTACAGTGTAGCTATTGTTAATGGTATGGATTAGATTCTATTTTTTTTTTTCAGTAGATGTTTTTATTTAATTTTTATTTAAATTCGTTTTTCATTTTTGTAACTTTTGTAGATTTTTTTTATTTCTCTGCATAGTTATAGAAAGTTTCAGTGTTTTTAACTTATTTACATTTATTATTTCATCCTAAACAAAAAAAAAAAAGCATGTTGCTTTGGAGACTAGCTAGTGTTATTTATTTATTTAATTTAATTTAATTTTTAAATTTTATTTCACAATTATTTTATCACCATGTTTTTCCTGCATAGAACACAAATTAAGCTGCTTTGTTCAGTAGAAGTACATAAACAGCTTTTGGTAATGGAATGGGAATGACAATAGAGAGTGAATAAATGATACTTTTGTCTAAAGAGATAATCCAAAAAAGTAAATAATATTAATAATGATTTTCTAACCCTGATGTCATTTTAAACCTGTATTTCAAGAGTTCACACTTAGCCAATGCTTGATACCGATTGCAGGTTTGTCATGCTGTCCTGGGAGAGAGCACTGAGCTTTAAGATCTTTGAGCCTGGGGCTCCCTCCTGGTTAGTTAGTATAGAAGGGGGTCCGAGATCAGGTGGGTCTCGAGAGGTCTCCTAGTATAGGAGGGAAGGAAGGGGAGATGGAGTGGATGGGGGGATTCTTCAAAAACGAAAATAAGGGAGGTAAGGAAAACGGGCTATTTATGTAGGCTTGAATTCTTCTGATTGGTCTATCATTTGATTGTTGATGTGAGACCAGCTGTGGTCAATCATAGCACGTGATCCTCTCAAAAATTAGTTCATAAAATTTCAAGGTCTTTTTTCTGCACAACACAAAAGAAGTTACTGTATTTCTAAATATATTGATATACCAAATAATGTGACACTTTTGGGTGAACTATCCATTTAAGCTCTTGTTTTGAACTAGTAAATAGGAAAATGTAATCTGAAATATGCTTTTGCTCTGTTTGCAATAGTCTTGGGATGCGTACTTCCGTAATGCTGAAGCCAGCAGTTCTGCGGAGTCTGGAGAGAAGCCTCTGTCCACGCTGCTCCAGGGGCGAGCCATGTCTCAGACACCAGCCATGTCTGAGAAGGTTGTGGAGGATCATCTGGCAGTCCATACTCTTATTAGAGCCTATCAGGTTAGGTATTATAAATCCCAATGTATAATACAGGTTTTTATGTGTACCTTAGCGTTCATGCACAGTTGAAGTTACCATAAGGCTGCACTATTAATCAAAGGCAATTTAGGGTGCATTTTGTCAGCTGGTTTTGTAATCAGCAGTAAATCTCCAGCACCTGCTCTACCCAGAGTCGTAGTTCACTGGCAAGCTATTTGAAATATTGAAGTCGATTTTTATCGGCACAATTCTGAAATCAGAGACTATCATTCTGTGATTTCACGGCTGTTTGCATTGCTTCTCACTAGGGCTGCAACTAACGATTATTTTGATAATCGATTAATTGGGTGATTTTTTTTTTTCCCTGGTTAATCGAACACTCTAATAAAAACTAAATGTTTTTTTATTTGAAGTTTTGCTTATTATAACTATATAATACTGTAATTCATGGTATTATGTTCAAAAGTATACTTTAAAAATGCAAAAGCCTGATATTGAGTTTAATGATATGTAATGAATTTTGACATTTTAAAACTTAAATGAAAAACAAAGTTTGGTTTTGAACAGTAAACCTTCTGTAAATATCCAAAATATAAATAAACAGTTACAAATAAACAAGTGTTTTACTCCTGTTATGCTCACATTGTGAAATTAGGACATAAACATGGCTACAATAAGATATTAAGCAGCAGAATTTGTTGAAATATCAAAATTGTAATTAATAAACAGCAAATATTTCTTTTTGAAACACAGGTAGAAATCAGAAGAACAGGTAAACTTTCACTGCTAAGTCAGTGCACAAATGTAACGTTATTAACATTCGCTGAAAACCACAACATTGTCTAATTGTAATATCCTACTGCTGCTGTTTGTCAGCCAGGCCAAAAAATAATCAAATTACATTTCGATTAAGTTTTTCTTAAATATTGTGTCCACATTTTTAGGGAGCTCTTATTACAGAGATTAGTTTTATTTTTCTAGTAAGTTTGATGCTAAAATAGGCATGTGGCATCATTATTGTGAACTTGTGATTGAGTCAGCAGGAGTTTGAGCAAAGGTTCAGGCTGCAAATAGCATCATCGGTATTTGAATCTAATTCGATATTTCGGCTTCACTTTTCTACAGTCCATGGCTTATACTAAAATAAATGTTACTATGTCTACTGGCAAATTTATACATTTGTATTACATTCTATTGTAATACTGTAGCTTAGCTATGTATGTGTCTGACAGCTTTGCTTTCCTCCCTACCCACACTTAAAATTTTTCTGATTTTGATAGTATATAATATTATATATTACTGTAATTATTTGATTATAATTAGAGCTTAATTTATAGTTAAGCCTTTAGACAGAAAATGCTGAATTTCAGGGGAGGTTTTCCAACTCGAGAATTTAATTCACAATAAATTATTTTGATGAGAAAACCCAATCATATTCTCTAGCATTGGCACTGAACTGCAAAAAATCAAAGGCATGTCTGTACACTCGTACATTTTAAAGTGTCCCTGTGTAGATATGCAAATCACATGATTAATTCTACCCTAATTAGACTAGCTTTTTTTCCTTTTGAAAATGAAAATATCAAAGAGATTGCTTGAATCAAAACAGGTGGTAATATTTTCCCTGCTTCCTCTAATTAATTAGACGAAGTATCGAAGGGATTTATTAAATTCTGTCTTTTGGCAAAGCCAGCATTTTCTTCCCATCTCTTGTCACCAGCCTTTTGGGATTGTATGTTGAACTTATTGTGAATCCTTAGGAGATTTATTTGCATATGTCACACTGGTTCATATTTGTGTGGGTCATATTTCCTTTACTTGAGTTACTAACTCACATATAATACAGTATATCTCACTCTGTATATAGAGAAGACAATTCACATTCAATTTTATGCCTTTTGCTCAGGTACGTGGTCACCATGTAGCCCGACTGGACCCTCTTGGCATTCTTACAGCCGATCTGGATTCCTTCGTACCTTCAGATTTGATCACATCAATTGACAAACTTGGTAATGTATCCATTTAGTGCCTTCATAATTCATATAAACGCTCATTTCCTTTTACTGTCCTACTTAAAAAAGGATGTTTTGAAGACATCCTAGTAAATGCTGACTTAGTTCCTTGCTTGGGGCTCATCCTTAAGAGTGTTTTTTTCTGTTAGCCTTCCCCTCACCACAGTTCAATGATGCATCTGCTGAGTAATATACTTCTCTTTGAATATAATTTGCTGCTAAATATTTTGCATATTACAGACCTGGTGATGTGATGATTTAGTATTTTGAACAAGCATAAAAAATGCTATTAAAACAGTGAATACTTGAATATTTATTGCCATTCGCTTTTTCTGCAATATGCATTTATAGAGCTCAGCATAATTAAGTACACCCCATTTTGAAAATGAATAGTTTTATCCATTTCTCAGTTAATATAGGCAATGTATTTTGATGCATTTAAGAAAAAACTGATTTATTAAACAGATATATTTCTTAAAATAATATTTTAGTCACCAAACATATTTAAAAATTGAAAGATATTACAATTAAATTCAAGCAAAATATTGCAAAAACAATTACAACCTACAAAATTTACATTTTTTTTGCTTCTCTTGATTTTTCCTCTTTTTTAAATTTGTAGTTAATATTTTTGTATAACATATAAATTTGGGTGTACTAGTTTTTGGACCGTTATTGTAAGTTATTTTGTTAGATTGCTTCCAGATTTGGCTTCAGTACTGACTAATCTAATGTATATGCACAAATATAATACTGTATAGCTTCCTATTGAAAATATGAATTTAAAAGATAGATTTGTGAGGGGTGTACTTGTATATGCTGAGCACTGTATGTTAAAATGTGTTTATTTATGTTGAATTGTAAAATATGTTTAATTCTTGAGGAATTTATTGCCAGGATGTGTCCTGATACCATAATGAAGAATATATTCATTAGTATTCATTGTGAGAATGATTACAGTATGTAATATTCTGCCAAAAACTTCTACATACATATAGATATGTTTGTCTTTTATGTGGTCTTCATATACTTTGACTCTTTGTTGTTTATTTTGGCTAACATCAGCACTACAGTTCTCGCTTGCTTTACGAGTCAACGTGAGCAACCGGAGCTGTGTCTAATGTAATTGGTGGCTGACCTTAGCCACCCCAGCCTCTGTGTTTATACGTCACTGTAGCAACAAAACTGCACCCATCCGCTGCATATATCTCCTTTTTAATTATGAAAGGAAAATTAGATTGTTGGAGCCAACTGAAAGAAAGAAAGAAACTCCAGTTATTAGACCATTCATCAAATGACAAACTGTGACCTCCATATCATTAAAATGCAAAATAAAAACAATTCAATATGCTGAATGTTTAGAACATCTCATTTATATTCACATAAAACCAAACGCCATGCTGTTTCTGAGATCTTCCTGTGGTATCTTTTAGATCAGTCTTTTCGCTTTAGCTCAGGGCTTCCGAAGACCATTGGAAGTTGCTTCCCCGTCCCCATAATCAGAGCTGATAGCACTTCATATTATATAAGGATCAAGATTACCGTAATGAAGTTTAGTAACACTGCTTGTACGGTATCAGTGCTTGCGTTTTGGTGACTCATAGGGCTCGATTAATGGAAAGTGGGGAGGGGGGAGAGCGTGTGTGTCTGCTTTTAGTCGCTGTAGCTGTGTAAGTGGTCAGCAAACAATTCCTCATTGGGCCATTACAGATTCCCCAGTCTCAGACAGCGACAGGGGCTGGAAGGGAAAGCTATGCCCCAGACTCAATCGCGAGCACAGGTTAATGTTATCTGAGATAAAGGCCCATAAATCTTCCCCTTTGCTCCTGTCGGGTCCTATTGCCTTTAGTGTCGCCAGAGTAGAAGGATGTAGGACATGTTCTCACAACAGATCGAAAAAGAGAGAGTAATAGCCAGTGAGAAAACCTCTCAAAACATGCCTCTTTTACCACTCTCATCGTGTCGGTCAGGTCAGATTTTGTCATAGCCTTTCGTGCAGCTAATGAGGGCACGTATAGTCGACCAGTAGGCTCTTAATTTTCGGTTTGATGCATCTGTCCTCTTTATCTGTACAGTGGCTTTAATTACATTTGCACCTGTCTCCTCTTGTGTGTGCTCCTCTCTTGAGGAGACACAGTCTTACTGATAGACCCCTGTGTTATCTACAGGATGCATTTACAAACTACTGTGATTGCCTTCATTGTAGATTTTTCTTTCAGCCTTTAGGCATGTAACTAACCATGAAATTGGTCATGATGTTAGTTAGTATTTACATATCAGAGCTTCAGGCTAATACCGATATGGTAATTAATTTAGCAAATAATAAAAAAATTTTCAACAAGGATAGAAAATATATAAAAATCTTTGTGCCTCCTTATGCTGTTATGCTATAATTTTGTTGAATGATTGTAAAGGCATCACACTTACAGGAAAAAAATACAAAAAAGTGAGCATTAAATGTTAAAATCACACTGTAAAAAAATTAAGCCAGTACAACAAAAAAATCCTTATTTCCTTTTGCTTTTTCTTGTTCACTCAACTTTTGAAAACATCAACTGTACTGACCTAAAACTGTTTGTCAGTAATACAAAAAACATTTAGTTGGCTTAACATAAGATTAGTTTTCTGGAGAGGTGAACTGCTCTGTAACAAAACTTTAAGTTGTGCCAACTGTTGAGTAAACAATTTTATTCCATTATTTCCTTTCGTTTTTTCTCATGTACTAAACATTTTTTTTATTTTTCACCTTTGATGGATAAAACAGTAGAGCGTACAGACAGGAAAGTATGGGGTGATGAGAGAGGGGAAGGATTGGCATAAGACCTCGAGGCGGGAATCAAACTCGGGTCATTGCGAACACCGGAGTGCCATGTGTCGACGCACTAACCACTGGCTCCGATGTGTACTCAACATTTGAAAACATCAGTTGCACTGACCTGAAATGTCTGAAGTTGAGTGAACGAAAAACTCTTGTGGAAATTGGTACTAAGAAATAATACATTATCAGAACAAAAAAACTCAAACAGAGACAAATGTTAACAAAACATTTATTAGACACAATTAGAAACAGGACAGGAGGCAAAGCAACAATAACGGTAAACAAGACAAGAATCAAAACATGGCAGGACAACAGGGAAAAATGCTTTGTAATGCTTCACATGTGAAGCAGGCCTGGCTGTTTTTTCACTTGAACTATGTTTGTTTGTTCTGATAATGTTTTATTTCTTAGTACCAGTTAAAGCAATAGTTTTTTTTATTCACTCAACTTCAGACATTTTAGGTCAGTGCAACTGATGTTTTCAAAAGTTGAGGCTCCAAGGTTGTAGTGGTTAGTGTGTCGACACATGGCATTCACGGCAACCCGACTTCGATTCCCGCCTTGAGGTCCTATGCCGATCCTTCCCCTCTTCTCCCTACGCTTTACTGTCTATACTCTCTACTGTCCTATAAATTAATGGTGGAAAAAAAGAGTACACAAGAAAAAACTAAAGGAAATAAGGATAATGTTTTTTTTTTTTTTTTCACTAAACTTCAGGCATTCCAGTTCTGCAGACAAAAAAATTTTCACTTGGCACAACTTAAAAAGTTTTGTTACAGAGTAGTTTACCTCTCCAGAAAAGTAATAGTCTTATGTTAAGCCAACTAAATGTTTTTTGTATTGTTGACAAATCATTTTAGGTCAGTGCAGCTGATGTTTTCAAAAGTTAAGCGAACAAGAAAAAGTGAATGAGGATTATGTTGTTGTTGTTGTTGTTGTTTTTTTTTTTGTATTGGCTTAAATTGTTTTACAGCGTACATCTGAAATAGCAATAAAAATTAAAAGATAAATGTTCTTTATCCTACTGTAAACATTACAAAACCACAGTTTACATGATTTTATTTTGATTTTGTACAACTAGTTCTGTATAATTATATTTAAAATCTGTTTTTATAATACAGTTACCACACTATACATATTTTACAGGCAAAATGTCACAAAAATGTATGAACTAGTTACATTGTAAATGTTAAACCATTAAATACCATCCTTCCACTTGATGGATGACAACAACCATGACAGTAAACAGCACTAGAATGTTGCCTCAACCAATGGAGAGACAATGGAACTGCACTGCGATTTATTTTTAGCACAAGATATGATGATAACTCACAAACATATGCTTCTCTCTCAGCAGAGTACTCATACAACAACATACCTAAAAAAGAAAAAACTGAATATGAGCGTATGTCCCACATGAGAAGAATTACTTTGACAGGGAAAGAGCATGATCTCAAAATTTCCCCAGACTTCAGTAATTTACCATAGCTTCAACCAATCAGAATCAAGGAATGTAACTATCCAATGTAAAGCCACTTATAAAAGAGGAACAATAGCCATAATGGTAACACTTTACTTGAAGGGGTGTTCATGATTTTATATGATTATGACTGTCATTAAGTGTCATTTGCTCAGTTATGCCATTTGAAATACAAAGATGAAATATTATGACAACTTGATATAAATATACATAAATCTGTCTCAAACCTTGTTGCCATGAAGCCATCAATATGTCATGAAATTTCTAACCGCATCATTCCTATTATTTTTGATCTCAACTACAGTTTGACAAGCTGGATTTGTCATTAAAATGCCATTAAATATTAATGATGTGCTTAAAAATAATTTGACCGAATAATGACACTTTTAATGAGACATTTTAATGGCAAATACATTTTGTTCCACTGAAAAAAAATGATCAGAAAAATATTCATGACACATATTATACTGGCCTTATGACAATCATGTTTATGATAGATGTATGACAAGTTATGTTGTCTTGACAAAGCTAAAGACTTTGTGATGCGTTTGTTTATGTCAAGTTGTCAAATGTTATGCATTTGTTTATGCCAAGGCTTGTGATGCATTAGTTTATGTCAAGTTGTCATAACAAACAATATCATCTTTGCAATTAAAATGCCATAATAACTGAACTAATGACTTCTAATGACAGTTGTCATAAGCATGCATAAAATCTCATTCACATTCATGACATAACATATCATGATTATAAAGGTTTTGTAACAGTCTTATGAACACACCTTCAAGTAAAATGATACTGCAATAATTTATCCAAGATCCAACAGGGGTTGTAATTCATCATGTGTTTACATTGAAAACAATAGAAAAGTAGCACATTGAAATGGAAAAAAGTGTTCTGTGTAAATGAGCCCTTGGCAAATGGCAAACAGCATGAGCTGTGATCTCTCATTGACAAATACATGTTTACAATGTTTTTATATATATAATATATGTTTAGTTTTACTGTTAAATTGACTGTGAAATACATGTTCGAGTCAATATTTGGGTTCATAATAAACACATCTTTACTTTGCTGTATATCATAATATATGATTTAAAAAGGAACATGGCTAGGGGTTTCTTACATTTCATTACAGCATAGCTTTATTGATGTATTTGCTTTAATATGCCTCTCCTCTTTAATCTTCAGCATCGTACGGCCTGGAGGAATCTGATCTGGATAAATCATTTCAGTTGCCACTAACCACATTTATTGGGGGAAATGAAAACACACTCCCACTGAGAGAAATCATACACAGACTTGAGGTGGGTAGATGCAGGATTACTGCAATATTACCCGGTATTTGAGTAGAAACACTCCTTCCTCATTTCTCATTAGCTGGTTTTGTGCCTGAATTGATTCAGATATGACATTCACTAGCTATTTTGAAAGGATGTAATTTAAGCCAATATGACAAGCTCATCGTTTATATTATGTTGAGGCTTAATTATACTTCAAAAGTGAATGCATTAATGAATGAAAGGGTAAACTGGATTTGCTGGAATGTTTTAGACATCCTACTGTGGTCATACGGGAGTCGAATTCATGTTTATCAATAATATGGAGCAATGCCAGTGGATCAGACAGAAATTCGAGACTCCAGGGATCATGAAGTTTTCTGCCAGAGAGAAGAGGACATTGCTGGCCAGGCTGGTTCGCTCAACACGGTGAATATCCTTAGAGTGAAGTACTGTTTATGTGGTGTTTTTGTTTACTTATTAGACTTTAATTTTCTCACTTAAACCACAATTTTTAAGGAAGCCCCAGGGGACATGGTGATGTTAAAAAATAAATAAATAAATGAGATGGGAGGATGAATTATACATCAGTTAATTTTCTCTTGTAAAGCTTCTGCATTCCTTTTTCAGGGTTAACTGTCTGGTGCTATTTGACCATTTTTGACTGGAAGAAATATATATTTTATTTGTCAAGTTTCACAAACTAATATTTAGAGGAGCATGTGATATGATCAACTACAGCTGGTCCTCATCGCTTATCATTAGCTAGCTTATCGGATCATTCCAAAATTACTATAAATATCCTGCCTAAACTTCATTCCCTATCTTTGTTTTGAAAAACCCCGCCTCTATCCTTCCCTGCTCCCTCCCCCTCAATTCTAGGATTGGCGACACAGCGGCTCAGTTCTAATTGAGCCAGTTGGCACTCTCTGTGTGGAGTTTGCATGTTCTCCTGTGTTTACATGGCTTTTCCCCGGGTACTTCGGTTTCCTCCCACATTCTAAAAACATGTGACATACGCAAAACAGTGACATAACCGTCACAAGCACCTAATGCATACATAAGCACCTAATGCATACATACTGTATCGGTTCTTATAGAACCACCTTATTAACCAAAGTATAGGTAAAAAACAAACTGGGGGGCTCTCGAGAAATACCGGATCTCGTATCCCTCCTAATGCTTATTGATCAGGCAGGAATCTTGGGCTCATCTATCTCCAAGCTCTGTGTTCTCTTGTGGGATATATAATATAATTATTGCCATCGAATCTACTAAAATACTAAATATAACTAAAATATGATTAAACAAGCAAAGTCATGCATCCATTTTTACTGAAGAAAAAAAATTGAGCACCAGAGGATTAAACCACAATTTGGCAGCCTAAGGTTATGTAACTACATGGTGGAACTGCATTTTGTTTTTATTAACTTAACAAATTAAAGTTTGCTAAATGGGGTGACTGGTGGCTCAGTGGTTAGCAATGTCACCTCACAGCAAAAAGGTCACTGGTTTGAGTCCTGGCTGCATCAAGAAACGACTTAAAACTCAACTATTTAGTCTCCACTTTCCTTCCTAATCTGTAACTGCCTCTCTGGCTATACCACTAACTGTACTCTCTCAAAAAAAAAAAAAACATTACTAATGCTTTGCTTCTTAGACTTTACACACCTGAAACTTGCCTATAGCACTTATTCACTGTTTCTCTTATAGTTGTGTAAATTGCTTTCTTGTCCTCATTTGTAAGTCGCTTTGGATAAAAGCGTCTGCTAAATGACTAAATGTAAATGTAAATGGATCAGTTGGCATTTCTGTGTGGATTTTCTTTCGGGTGCTCCAGTTTTCCCCACAGTCCAAAGACATGCGGAACTGGATATGTGTGAATGCAAGAGTGTATGGGTGATTCCTAGTGTTGGGTTGTGGCTGGAAGGGCATTCACTGTGTAAAACCAGCCTGATTTCACGAGAAAATGTAAGTATTTTACGTTTTGTCAGTTTAGTGGCTAATTCGTACGAATTCGTACGAGTTGAGTCGTACGAAATTGTACGATTTTACAAAGGAGGCGTGGCACCTAACCCCACCCCTAAACCCAACTGTCATTGGGGGATGAGCAAATCGTACTAAAATGTACGAATTAGATCGTATGAATTCATACGAATTAGCCACTGAATCAAGAAGTTACGAATTGCCGTGATATTGTGTTGGTAAAACATATATTGATAAGTTGGCAGTTCATTCAGCTGTGGGGACCCCTGTTTCATACAGGGACTAAGCTGAAAAAAAAAATAATGAATGAATGAATGAAAATTGGCTGCAGTGTGTGTGTGTGTGTGACTGAGGGTGTATAGATGTTTCCCAGTACTGGGTTGCAGCTGGAAGGGCATCCACTGTGTAAAACGTATGCTGGATGAGTTGGCAGCTCATTCCGCTGTGGCGATCCCTGATGAATAAGAGACTAAGCCAAAGGGAAATGCATTAAGGAAGTTTGGTAAATAATTTGTTAAACGTGATCCATTGTTCTAGGTTTGAAGACTTCCTTGCTCGCAAATGGTCTTCAGAGAAACGCTTTGGATTAGAAGGCTGTGAGGTTCTTATCCCTGCACTGAAGATGATCATCGACAAGTCCAGTGAAGCCGGTATAGAAAGTGTAATTATGGGAATGCCTCACAGGTATGTCTATAACCTGCACCATTCAATCTCACACTGCTCTTATGAATTCACCCCAGCAATAATAACACAACCTCTGCTTCACAAAGGGGAAGACTGAACGTTCTGGCCAACGTAGTTCGCAAGGATCTGGATCAAATATTCTGTCAGTTTGATCCCAAACTGGAGGCTGCAGATGAGGTGATTTAGTTTGAAGAGAGAGGATTTTGACGTCTCAAATACTCCATTCTCTTATGGTGCTTTTTCTGATGTAAACTTTACACTTTAATCTACTCCAGGGCTCAGGAGATGTGAAATATCACTTGGGGATGTACCATGAACGGATAAACAGAGAAACGGATAAGAATATCACATTGTCACTGATGGCTAACCCATCTCACCTTGAGGCTGTAGATCCTGTCGTTCAGGGCAAGACCAAAGCAGAGCAGTTTTACAGAGGAGACACTGAAGGAAGGAGGGTAGTACATTTATCTTCACACTATCATTACAAATAAAAAAACATAACCACATGTTCTGCTTTTTCTATTGCATAATGGCTCAGCATTTTGGCAAATTAGAAGAATACAAATGCACACAATATTGGAAAACACTATTAGGAAAAAAGATGGCTTGAGACTTAATTTGGAAAGTAACTGTAATTTTGGATTGATTGTGGGGTGATTTTAGGGTAATGCATCTTCATGAAGTATAATAAATTCCAAGCATTGATAAATGTAATAAAGCTAAGAAACAAATTAAATAAACAGTGCTTTGTGGCTTATATTCTGAAACAGAAATGTAATAATTAAATGTAAAATAACACTGTATAATCCTCATTTTATAAATAAATACAAATGATTTTTGTTAAAGCTACAAATTATATAATTTCCCGTGCCAGAATGCTTTAATTTTAAATGCTTTCAAAAGCTTTCCTGCTTCTCCTATTTTCAAAATAAGAGTCCCACATACAGAGTAAGTTTATTATAAACTTTGATACACTTAAAATAAGGGAGGAAAATTATCATTGTTGTAATCTCAAAATGCAGCCTGGGACAAGCATTTTAATAATCCCATGTGCAACCGTCTGTGTTTTGATTGCTGATCTCCTGATGACGCAGCAGCAGACTGAATGACGGAGAATGTCACCTAAACTACGTGCAAATCTTTAAGGCATACCTCAGGAGTAACGTAATAGTCTGCTTTGTTTTCTGAGTGGCCTGCTTTTCACCTGAGGTTTACAATTGCAGAATTTATACAAGAATGAGGAAACGTATTTGAGGCTCATGGTATGGCCAATTACATGTACTGAACTCTTATTGTTTGACTATGCCTAGGTATATTCAGATTTTCAATACAGGGCACCTTTAAAAACACATTTATACTATAAAATGTATTAAATTATAAACTTTTAATCATTTATGGTTAAACTTTGCAATGACTACACAAATAATTTGTATTCTGGACAAGAATACAAATCCTTACTTGACATTTCACACTGATGTGCACATTGCGATGTTGATCCTGAAATTATATATTGTGCAGCCTTGATATAAATTAATAGTTCAAGTCATGAATGAATTTGATTTCTCTCCAGGTGATGTCCATTCTCATGCATGGTGATGCTGCGTTTGCCGGTCAGGGAGTTGTCTATGAAACCTTCCATCTCAGTGAACTGCCTTCATATACTACTTATGGCACCATCCATGTTGTTGTCAATAATCAGGTTAGCATCAAACATCAGATTTTCCTATTAGAGTCCTGAGGTGAAGCAGGATCGTAACCCCTGACCTTTAGCATGTTGTAGATTGATGAGTGTTATCTGATGTTACCAGATTGGATTCACAACCGATCCGCGAATGGCACGGTCATCGCCCTACCCAACAGATGTGGCTCGCGTGGTCAACGCACCCATCTTCCATGTCAACGCTGATGACCCAGAGGCTGTGATGTATGTGTGCAAGATTGCAGCAGAGTGGAGAACAACTTTCAACAAGGATGTGGTGATTGACCTGGTAAATTCTGTGAAGACACATCCTACATATCACTAAAAATTTTATTGAACGTGAAGATAAATCACTTGAAAACTGCTCCAGTGCTTGACTAAAGATCCATTTTCACGGTTCAAGAATCATGTTTTCTCTTAAAACTTAGGAACTTCAATCTGTAAAGGTGTTGCAGGGTCTCAGTTAACAGATTTTAAAATAAAACTATTTAACAATTTTTTCATTAACCCTTAACACTCATGGCCCATTTCCACTGAGTGGTACGGTTCAATACGGGTCACCTTTATCAGGCTTACGTTTTCACTACCAAAAAAGGGTACCAATGGTACCCTCATGGTGGGGGTGGTGTACAGAAAGTTTTAGTCAACGTCATTCTCGCTTGAGGAAATATCTAAGTAAAGCTGTCATTCACATATCATATGAGAAGCACTTCTTACAAAACAGATGCTTTACACACACAAATACTTGTGTATAAATGTTTATTACTAACCTTTCTATGAACATGATTTCATTATAACGTCAGATCAATGATCAGTGCAAAATAGCCTACTCTAACATCGGCAATTATATAAAATAAATGAATAAATGCAACATAAATGAACACATACTGACCCTTACGATCTCTGATATGTTACCAATTACAAAGAAACTACACATAGCATGCATTTAGTTCTTATTTGGGTTCGTAAACAACACGCAGCATATAGCCCACATTCAGTGCAAACCTCTCATTTGTGTCTTTAATCTTCACCAGAACATGTAACCTCTTGTTAGAAAGTAATTCTGTCATTTCGAGTTCATAATAGTCCAAAACGTGATGATAATAGTTAAACATGGAACTGTGTTCATGTTTTAGGTTGCTGAAAGAATAATTTGCTCCTTTGCTTTTTCCGGCTCCTCCGTTGTTTTTTTACGTTTCACTCTCGCGTTTGTCCGTTTCTGAAACGATGTCAGAAGCACTTCAATAATCACACGCACGTTATTATCATCAGCTCAAGAAGTTCGTTATTTCAAGAAAGTGAAAGCGCTCGCACTTTTAGAAGGCTTCGTAAAACAACAACAAAACACGCCAGGTTTTGTTCATCTTGGCTGTTCATCAAGACGACGACAAGGTTTGTTCGAGCTCGGGTCGACCATTGCTCGTTATCATATGTATATAGTATTACGATGTAATGTCTCGGCTGTGTATTTAAAATTTGCGCTTCCTTTGTTTTCATTCTCCTGGCTTGTGAATGCGCAAGTGGCGCTTCTCTGTAAACCAATATCGTTCAGCTGCGCGTCTAGCTCTGCCTTTTGGTACACTTTTGTTGTGCTAGGTACCCTTTGGAAAGGGTACCCAAAAAGTGGTACGGTACGGTTCACTTTTAGGTACCTATTGACAGTGAAAAACTGCCTTAAAAGTCCACTGACCCGTATCGTACTGTACCACTCTGTGGAAATGGGCCAATAGTGTACCAACTCGTACCGTTCCACTCAGTGGAAATGGGCCAATACTGTCAGCTTTTAACAGACAAGCACCAAACACTGAATCCCATTTTTAAAATTTTGGTCCCACTTTATATTGTGGCCTGAATTACTATGCATTTGCATTTAGTACACGCACTTATTATGTACAATCAGGTTTTTAATATTACACATGCAATTAATTTCTGGAATTACATTTACACCTTACCTAAACATACCCATACCACCAAACTTGTCCTTGTCCCACCTCTAAAAGTGCTCCAAAAGTGTTGTGCAAAAAAAAAAAATTAACACAACTACTTCACTGTATTCATTTTTTGATGTTAGTACCTGATAATTAAGGACACAATACAAAGTGGGACCCTTTTTTAATATACTGCTTTTGTGACATTTAATGCTATTGAAAGGAAATGCTACTTGAAGATTTTTAACAGTCAAGTCAGCAATCAAATACCTTGAGTTACACTTTCTTATGAGTAGCCTGTCCATTAAAAATAAAGACCTGCACTGTGAATAAGAACCTTAAGTGGCATGCAAACTTAAGGTGGTTGTGCTGTATGGGCTGACTGTGTGAGGAAAAAGCTTCAACAGAGAATGTACTTCTTAAAGAAACTATTATCTTTTAATGTTGACAACACATTGTTGATCATGTTTTATAGTGCTTTTATTGAAAGTATTGCAACATTTTGTGTAATCTGTTGGTCTGGAAATGCTTCTGAGGCCCAGAAGAGGTCACTGGGGAAGAGGGTAACAACAGCCAGTAAGTTGTTGGGAATAAAACTAAAGAGCATTGATAGTATATACAGAGTAATATATAAGGTTATTATGATTTTAAATGATGAGAGACATCCTTTATCCTTTATTAAATTCCTCCTCCCTCAGTTGACATCTATCTATCTATCTATCTATCTATCTATCTATCTATCTATCTATCTATCTATCTATCTATCTATCTATCTATCTATCTATCTATCTATCTATCTATCTAATGTTCTTTTCAGACTGGATCTCATTCTGTGAGCTACTAATAATGTCTGTTTGAATTTACATTTTTGGCTCTACACACCTTAGTTAATTAGATTTTTTTACTCAGTTGAAGCACAAAAACCTTTAACTACATTTTATTAAAGAGCAGAAACAGGAAGATTCATGATGCTGAATTTGTGAATGATCTAGTAAAATATACATGTATATTAACATTATTTATGTGTGTTATGCTGTAGGTGTGTTACCGTCGGTTTGGACATAATGAGATGGATGAGCCCATGTTCACCCAACCCTTAATGTACAAGCAAATCCGCAAACAAGAACACGTGCTGAAAAAGTATGCCGACAAGCTCATCTCTGAGGGAGTTGTAACGCTGCAAGAGTTTGAGGTTTGTGTCTCGCCCTATGGAAATTTCATTACTGCGTCATTATGCAACGTGAACATGTCCACCTGCTGTTGTTCCTCCCGCAGGTCATCCTAATTGACCTTTTAACTGATCCAAAGCATCTTTTCCACAGCTGTTGTTTGTTGTCCCGGCCTATTAGGAAGTGATGTTTCCTGTGCCGCTTGTATATTGTTTCCTGACAATTGATGGAGGCTGTGTTCAGATGCTCAGCCAATGTTTTTCGTTCTGGAAATGACACGTTTCATACTTCACCCGCTGACCCGAGCTCTCGTTCCCTGGGCTCGGAGCTCGCCACCCCTCCTCCTCCCGAGCAGCCGCAGATTTGTGTCGCTGTAGAAACCACAATCGTCGGACCAAACCATCCCTCCAGTGCGGATAGCTGACACCTTGTCTCGCCCGGCGACAGCTCGTTTTATTTACAACTGCATCCCTGTCACTCTTCACTCGCTGACATTCCTCAGGGGATTTCACTTAGAGAATAAATTGTGACTGGAATCTTGCTGTTTTCTCTACGCCGTAGCACATAGGTGCCATGAATCATTAATTAATAATTTGTCACAAATGTGTCATGTGTCTGGCTTTTGATGAATATAGTGGATGGCGGGCTAGTGCTGTGTTCTGTGAATTGTTTTCAGGAGGAGGTTGCTAAATATGACAAGATCTGCGAGGAGGCGTACACCAGCTCCAAAGATGAGAAGATCCTGCACATCCGCCACTGGCTGGACTCTCCATGGCCAGGTACATTTTCAGGACTTTATAGATACTAGGCATTTCTGGGTTTGCATTTAGATTTGTTTTTCTCAACATTTTTTGACTCCGAAGGCTCTAGTTGTCTAGCACTTTTGAAAACTGGAGTCATGTCCTAGGGCTTTTTTGTACTGAAGTTATTCTTGATGTTTTTAAAAAGTTTCACTTACAGAGGACAGACTATTCTGTTTATAACATGCTACCCATCATATGGATTTGCAAAAATGACAATAAAATGGTCACACTTTATAATAAGGTTTCATTAGTTAATGTTTTAACTAACATGACATAGTTATGAATGATTCAGCATTTATTAATCATTATTCATTAATCATAATTCATTCATAAATCATTAATTTAACATTTACTAATGCATTATTAACATTCAAATGCATGCTTGTTAACATGTTAATGCACTGTGAGTTAACCTGAACTAATATTAACCACTTTATTTTCGTTAACTAACGTTAACAAACATGAACAAACACTGTAATAAATGTATTGTTCATGTTAGTAAATGCATTAACCAAATGCACAACCAAAAAAAAAGTAAAATGCATGCCAGACCAGTAGTTGGCAGTATAACTTTAACAAATAAAATGTTTTCCATTTTAGTTGAAAACACACGTGTCATGTAAACACACCTAAAATTTTGTTTTATTTTCAAAACTTTTAATTTACGTTTTAATTTACAGATATTTATTTATGTACAGCTTCAGCTTAATGGATTTTTACAGCTTGGCATAACATATTTCAATGTATTTTTATTTTATAAATGACAATATGATAAGTTTTTCATTTTTTTGTAAATGCTGTAAAACAAACAGTTCTTGAACATCAGAAATACACTTTTTAAAAAAAAAGAATGGTCCGAAAAGAGAAAATATCCAGTGAGCAGCAGTTCTGTGGGTGTAAATGCCCTGTTGGTGCCAGAGGTCAGAGGAGAATGGCCAGAGTGGTTCCAGCTGATATAAAGGCCCCAGTAACTCAAATAACCACTTGTTACAACCAAGGTATGCAGAAGAGCATCTCTGAATACACAACACGCTGAACCTTGAGGCAGATGGGCTACAGCAACAGAAGACCACACTGGGTGCCACTCCTGTCAGCTAAGAACAGAAAACTGAGGCTACAATTTCGCGCAAGCTCACCAAAATTGGACAATAGAAGATTGGAAATTGTTGCCATAAAGCATGAATCATCTCAGACTGGTTTCTTGAATATAGCAATGAGTTCACTATACTCAAATGGACCCCACAGTCACCAGATCTCAATCCAATAGAGCACCTTTGGGATGTGGTGGAACAGGAGATTTGCGTCAAGGATGTGCAGCCGACAAATCTGCAGCAACTGCGTGATGCCATCATGTCAATATGGACCAAAATCTCTGAGGAATATTTCCATTACCTTGTTGAATCTATGCCACAAGGAATTAAGGCAGTTCTGAAGGCAAAAGGGGGTCCAACCCGGTACTAGTAAGCTGTACCTAATAAAGTGGCCAGTGAGTGTATGTTAGTTTGCAAATGTCTTATCTTATTTCAATGTCACATATACATTTTTAAATCATTGTAAGTCAAATGCCTCATTGTTCCTTTGCTTAACCCCCTATTGGACCCCAGCTCAGTGGTTGAGAGTTACAGATGCTGACATGTTCTCTCTTGTGTGTTTAAGACTTCTTCAAACCAGATGGAGAGCCAAAAAGCATGAGCTGCCCTTCCACTGGACTGAGCGAGGAGGTGCTCAAGCACATTGGGGAAGTAGCAAGTTCAGTCCCTCTAAAGGACTTTGCCATTCACAGTGGTGAGTTCAGGGATTTTGACAGGAAAGCAATTCATTCAGAGGTCGGGGTGTAAAATTTAAAATCCTAATTATATAAATATGTATTAATTTAGGGTAGTAACTCAGTAGGTTGTAAATGTAAACCAGGGAAGAGCATAATTTTACCCTTAAAACAAGTATGTGGATAGGTACCAGTGCTTTTCTATTTCCAAAAAGATACTATAAAACATAAAAGTAGACAGAACTTTCAGGTTATATTTCAATAAGCTATAAACTTGACATATACATTTGGCTTGATGCATAAAACAGCTGTAACTGAATTTGTATTTGAAAAATACACATTTAATATATTTTGTATAGTCAGTAATGTCTAGAAAATAAACCGGTGTTGAAAGGCAGATTTTTCTCTTTTGCTTTAACTATCACTTTAATTATTGTTGCCGAGTCCCAGAGGCCGTTCCCAGCAGTCAGTTCATCAGCTAAATTATATCTTATGTACTGTTAAGCTTTAACCACTGGGGACAAAACACTGGAAACTGACATCAAAGCATCAGAGGATGATGGTGGTAATGGTGTGGAACATCAGCAAAGCTCTGACAGACGATTCCTGCCCTTCTGATATAGGAATGTCTCATTGCTCCAAACGGGGCCATAATTTCTTTCACTGAGCCGCGGACGCAGGGGAGCCATAGTGGATTGATGGAGTTGCACTATGGGACCATTACACTTAAAGAGCCGACTCCAATCTGGCAGCCTTAAATTCTGCTAAATCACCCTAACCACCATAGTCCTCCAGCTAAACTCGCTTTATTGCCTGCCTCTAAGCACAACTGCCTTAGAGCATCAAACCAAAACGACAGGCAAACATATTTCCTTTAAACAGACTGCAACTTTATTCCAGTGGGATATTGTTTATGATAAAACAGGATATTCTGATTGGTTTGTTTGTTTTTAATGAGCATGCGCTGTGGAAGGCATGTGAACACACTTTTAAAGCCTGGATTTGTGATAATTGATACCAGAACTTACATGTACTGTGAAATGCATTTTGATGTTACAGTTAATCTGGTTTTATGTTGACAGAATGTACAAGTGAATTACTGTACATTGATGGGTTTTCTTGCCGTTAATTTGATCATATTAATTATGATGGTGGCTTGAGAAAGCCAACATACTGTTGTGCTACATAAATTTCTTCTTCTTCTTCTTCGTCTGACACTAATTTCTATATACATCTCCTCCTAGACTGTTCATACTACAACCACCAAACTAACTGCAAACCTCCAAACTGGTCTGACTCGGGTTGCTATATCTTTTCTATCTGATCCGTCTTACGGTTTTCCAAAAACTGACCCCAAAAATTTGAAAAAGTCCCATTGACTTAACATTGGACCAAACTTATAACTTTGTGCTAGACTAGCTGTGTCTCATTTCAGAGGCTGCATCCTCAAAAGGATGCATTCGAAGTGCGCTGCATCATCGCGGCGTGATGAAGGCTGTCTCATTTAAAAAAAAATTGAAGGCTCCTTCAAACGCAGCCTCCATTTGCGTCCTTCGTTTCCCAGATAATGAAGGACACAACCGGTGGTTCCTTCGCGTCCCAAGATTTATTGCGCGCTGATAACGGCAGGATGCTTTTAAAAGAAAACTCCGGTTTAAATGTATGAATTAAGTTTATTTTACTTGAATATCTAAACACAAGTTAAAAAACAAAAAAGTATGACATATCTTAGTGATTTTATCGACAGTTTCCATTTTTATGTGTACATGCCTGGTGGTGAGATCTGTCCTCTGTAGATGAGATCATCTCATTTCAAAATGCTCGGTTCAGCCTGTGTGGACTTCGAAGGATTCACCTTTGAAGTCTGCATCCTTCAGAGGATGCAGCCTCTTAAATGAGACAGAGCTTGTGTTGTATAGACTTAAGGTTGGGCTCATTTAACTCAGACTACCAATCTGCCAATCACTGATAACCTTTAAACTTTGTAGCCACATCTTAGCAACCACTTACGGCACACTAGCAACTGTCCCATAGACTTCCATTGTAAAAAAAACTGCCATTGACTTTACATTGGATATACTAACAACAAACCAATTCATGCTAACAATAAACCAATCATACAAGAAACAAACTAATCCATACTAAAACATACTAACAAACATACTAACCATACTAGCAACATGCTAAATCATACTATAAACATACTAGCAACATGCTAATTCATACTAAATTAATGCTAGAAACATGCTGGCATAATGCTAATTCATACCAGAAACGTGCTAATTTACTGTCTAGAAACCACTCAGAACATCTTAGCAGCTGCCTAGCAACACCTTAGAAACCACTTAGCAACCCCCTAGCAACACCTTAGCAACCGCCTAGCAACACCTTAACAACCACCTAGCAACACCCTAACAACTGCCTAACAACACCTTAGCAACCACATAGTAACACCTTAGCAACCGCCTAGCAACCACTCAGAACACTTTAGCAACCTTTAGCTACAGCTTAGCAACTGCCTAGCAACACCTTAGTAACCGCCTAGCAACCACTCAGAACACCCTAGCAACCACCTTGCAACACCTTACAACTGCCTAGCAACACCTTAGAAACAACCTAGTAATACCTTAGTAACCACCTAGAACACCCTAGGAACCACCTAGAACACCTTAGCAACCATCTAGCAACACCTTAGCAACCATCTAGAACACCCTAGCAACCAATCAGAACACCTTAGCAACCAACTAACACTGCCTTATCAACCGCCAACAACGCCTTAGCAACCACCTAGAACACCCTAGCAACCACCTAGCAATGCCTTAGTAACCACTCAGAACACCCTAGCAATGGCTTAGCAAGAAACATGCCAATGCATACTAGAAACATGCTAACATACATGTACTCATCTATCCCAATTGTTTCAAACTTATTAAAAACTACTTCAATTATTTTAACTACTTCAAACTTTTAGATGAGGCTTTCTCAAGCCACCGTAAAGTTTGTCTATGAACTTTACTTTTCTAGTTTGAAATAATATTTCATTAAATATTTTTGGATTTTATTGGATTTTTTAAGATGCTCAACATGTTTTTATTTATGGATAAGTATTTCAGTGTTTAATATGAATCACCATTATAAATAGCTTTAGGTGTCTTTAATAGTCTTAACACTGTAAACGTTATAGTTTTTATTATTTTTATTTGTTATATGTAATCTTTTTATTTTAGTTTTAGTTATGTTTTAATTATATAACGAATATAAGAACTGAATAGTTATTTTTATCTTATTTTTTCTTTTCTTTTTCAAACTGTATTTTAAAGTTAGAAATGTTGAATAGTATTAGTTTTAATTATCTAACACTGGAGTGTGCAAAAAATGCAACAAGCCAAATTATGTTGGCTTGACAAAGTTTAACTTTTGAATTTTTTAAATCTCACTCATTTATTCATTCACTCCATCCATAAAATGTTTTTCTTTTCTGACTAACAAATATATCAGGAACTTAATAAATAATTATGCAATCTATTATCTAAATCTATCAAAGATGGATTTTGTAAGCCAACATCAAGTTGGATCAAGTTTACTTTAGAAAATTGTGATTTATTTTCAATGATTGACTCAACATAAGGCACAAGTATGTTAATATGTGTACATTCTGTATCTGGGTTATTTCAGGATTATCACGTATCCTTCGAGGCCGAGCGGATATGATTGCAAAGCGCATGGCGGACTGGGCCCTGGCAGAGTACATGGCATTTGGCTCTTTGTTGAAAGACGGCATTCACGTGAGACTCAGTGGACAAGATGTAGAAAGAGGAACATTTAGGTAAGACAGTCATTACATTTCAATAGAAACCACTTTCAAAACTCTTTATATATATTTTTTTTTTTTCTCGTTTTTGATATATAGAGTAAAAAGTAAAGAAGTTCAGCACATGCCATTAAAGGGATAGTTCTCTTAAAATTTTAAATTACCTCATCATTTTTCACCCTTCACTTGTTCAAAACCTTTTTTCTTCTTCTGTTGAACACAAGAGAAACAAACAATACTTGCTGTATGAATATTTTATTATATAAGACGTCTCGGTCCCATGACCTTCATTAGACATACTGTATACACATAAAAACCCCACATTTAAAAATACTATTCAGTGAACATCATCAATGCAAGCAAATCACAGTGTGTAATACAAAAAAGTAATTATGTACCCTTCAAAACTGTCTATCAAAATGAAGGAGGAAGACAGAAGAAAATAGTAATCATAATAATAATATCCAAGTAATCGCATAATACTCACATTTTTGATAACCTTGTAAAGTCACTATCCAAGTATCATTGAAGCAATACCTCTGTTAAACATAAAATAACATACTTTGTAAAATGCTGGGGCATTATTGATTTCCATAGTATTTTTGTTTTTCTATGATGGAAGTTGTTGGATTCCAGCAAATAGCATTCTTCAAAATATCTTCTTTTGTGTAATGTAACAGAAGAAAGAAACCCATAAAAGTTTAAAACCACTTGAGGGAAAGTCAATAAGGAGGTAATTTTCATTTTTGGACAAACTATCACTTTAAAGGTGCCGTATGTACGTTTTTGACTCTTCCAAAGCATAAAAATAGCATAATATGTTTGCAGATATTTAAGAAACATGCCAAGTGAACATTCTTGTTTATCTGAAAAACAATGCTGGAGTCAGACATTCTTTTTTTCAAAATTATATTTCATAATATATTTTTATATTTTAGCCAATTATATTTCAGCAACCCATGTTGCCTTGTTGAAAAACAACATATTTCATTCATTCATTCAGAATGGCTCTTAAAGCATGTGCCCGTGACCGAAATGCGACCTCCGGTGCACAGTAGCAGACTCCAAAATGAGACACAGATTCAGTTCTCATAAGGTTATTAATTGGCAAATAATATAAATATTATGAACGTAAACATTAGGTGAACAGATTACATTGCAACCCCATGTCCTAACAACACGCTACGTAACGAGATTTACAGTGATAAGCAATTTGGCTGTTTGCACCAGACGAAACACGACAGAAACTTAAATACAGCCAGAAGCACAAAATATGCCCTCACCTACGAAATGGTAAGATTTATAGCCTAATTAATACCTATTAAACCTCTTTAACATTATTAAATGTACATGCTGAATCACTGATATGTGTTGGTTTTGAGTCAATTCTAAAATTCAGTTTCAAACTATTCATTTTATTTTCAAGATCAGAGGTAAGATCTGCTGCTGACTTCAGTAGTATGGCAATACATATCAGGCATTCAAACTCACATTGTTAGCATTTAACAATGAATAAAGCTCATGAGGTGTACCTGAGGCGATCATTGTCAGTTTTTTGTTGTTCAGCTGCAAGAAATAGAAGCCGTTCCTAATATATCAATTCAAAGCATTGGTTAGAACAAAAACTCCTTTTAATATGGAAAATATTTCTTCTATCGCGTGCCGTTGCTATTATATAGAACACAATTTAAACCAGCATTTAGGCTCGATAGTCAGATTGCTCCTGTTGGTCCTCAATCTGGCAACCAGCGCTTGCGTTTGTTTTGATCCAGGAGTGCAATACCTAATTCAACCACTGGGTGTCAATCTTACATATTGCACCTTTAATGGATTAGTTCACTGTCAAAACAAAAAAGTCCTGATTCATTTTAACTGCAACTGGACTGAAGCAGTTTCAATTTACTAGAATTTCCTCAATGGTAAAGTGCTATATAAATAAAGATTAATTTAATTTATTTGAATTGTATTGCAAATGCTTTCATCCCAGAGCTATTGTCAGATAAGCTTTTTGTGGGTAAAAAGCACATTTAATAAATAAAATAGACCAATCATTTCGCTAGATAAGATCCTTATCGCTTGAAGCTCAGTTAGTGAACTAATCCTTGAAGGTGGAGCCTCAGTTGTTTTTCATGAATCGGTGTGCTTCACAATCATCAGCTGACTCGATTTTAGCAACTAAAAATAGGCAAGTAAATATTCTCTACCTTATGGCTCCATTAAAACTCAGATGTCAGCTCATTGACAAATGACGTCAGCTTGTCGCACACAGACGGACTCCTCTGGGAGTGGCGAAGAGACACCCACATGGTGCCGTCACGGTACTGCTTCTGCAGGAAACCCGGTTTATGTCACCCAACAGCAGTATAGAGACACGTACTCCCACGTCTGTTCATTTTTATCCTCTGCGGGTATTTTTGGCAACCAGGTTCACTTGAAAACAGTCCACACTTCAATGAAACTCTGAGGCATTCATCGCAACACAAATAGCATTATTTACTGATCCACTTTACAGTTTTTGACTCTACGTTTTCTCTCAATGGGCTCCACCAGACAGTTTTATGCTTTGCTTAGAGCGTAATGAAGGTAAAATGTGAGTGAAAGACGTCAGCAAAGTGGCTTGTGTGTGTTATGAGCCTTTTTATCAAAGTAAATTGTCTGCTGGTGCATATACTCCCCATTTTTTTTCCTCGTGCAAAGGCTGAGGAAGTGAACATATTGGTGTGCTTCAGTCTGCTGGTTCTGCTTGTTACTCAGGGAGTGTAAGCTGAGAAAATATTACATGCTACTCCTTCTATGCTAATGTGGGACTACTGAGACATTCCAAGCACGGGATGGGTCCTCCTGGCATGGCTGAGTTCCTCACAGCTCCAATACACATCTCAGCCATTTGTTTACAGTAACCATGTGCTTTTCACCATACACAATTCATCTGCTTGTGATCTTCCTTCATATAACTTTGTCATGTTTGGTGCCAGTTGACAGTTCATGACTTCAGCACTGTAATGATGAAATCAACAGAGACAATAGCTATGTTTACACCCAAGTAGTCAAAGTGAACAAAATCGTCACTTCCTGATTATCTGGCGCCAAATATTAACAGAAAAACGGAATTTGTTGTGATAGGAGAAGCTGCGTGAATCTTTTCTTCATTTAATAAATAACGCCTCAGATGGCAATCCAGACACGCAGTGAACGCACGGTGGCGTTTGAAGGCATGAGATGTGGAACACAGATGCTTTTGATTCTGGAGATCATTAATAATATGATAACGCTAATACTGAAATGGTTACGGCATTTTAGAATGACCAAAACAACATTTCAGATGTTTTACAATGTGCTCAGCTTGCTGGTTTATCCATTCACACACTTTTCTATCACCACATGATCACTTATAATAAAATCACATGACCTTTTTAATGCGCATACTGGAATTTGTTCAGTATAAGTGTTTCCATCGTAGTTTATGTGAATCTTTTCATATCAAATAAAAAGTTTATCCCACTCAGTCATGCGCATATGTTTTATATGCGCATTTTCAAAATGTATGCACATCTTGCCATTTCCATCAATCATTTTTTTATGTGCATATTCAAAATGCGCATTAAAATAGGTGCATGGAAATGTAGCTATTGATATATTTCAATATACAATCTATTAACTATTGTTTAGTCATGGCCTGAGGCGAATACTGTATGTTAATATACTTCTCTCCCACATTATCTCCTCAACTTTGCTTTCGTGTTTAGCTGGCTTTGGGGGTTGGTATTTCACGCAAGTTTGACAATGCTTTGTTCAGGGTATAAGAAGTAAATGTTGATCAGGGAGAATGGCTTTTACTCTGCTTCTCCCGCACACCGGTGCGTAACCTCATCTGCTAACAAAGGCAGTTTCACTGACTTTGTTACACAGTAGTGCAAATGTTACAGCTAACCTTCTCTATACAGTACATTTTATTGTTTCATTCTACTATCTGTAAATTTAAACATGTAACTTAACAAACAACTTTGCCTGCTTTAAGGCTTTAACATTATTTCTCTTTATCAATGATGATAACTTTAATGGAGTCAGATGAATTGTAATGGAGTCAAATAAATATTTTTTTAAAGTCCCCATGAAGCTGTGACCATTTTTTTGTGTGTGTGTGTGTGATGCAGTTCCTAGAGATACAGAATAATAAATGACAAAACAGTGGGCGTGGCTTGTTTTTTCTACTGCGAGCTGATTGGATGTAGTCAAGTAGACATTTTATTCAGAAAGATGGGGAAAAATGGGGAGAGTTCTTACAACCCAACAGAGTCCTTCTCCTCACCATTTCTGTTTGTTGTCAAAACTGACAGTTGAAGCGGGGTGGTTAAATATGTTAGCCTGGCCCATTTCCTAGGATATACTTAATCTGACAATTTAACTGAAAAAAAAAAAACCCAGAAAGTCCATTTTCAGATTTCAGTTGAAGATTAGAAAGGCAAACAATTGTTTTTATTCTTAATGACATGCACAGATGAATTGTTCACCACAAAACTAGCAATGCAAGCTAACAAAATCATATGGTTAGTTTAGATTTCTTGGGGACTTTAAACACACCATCCTTTAACTGCTTTCTGTTTTCGATTATTGGTTCAGAATAGCAATGTAAGGTTCAAGTCTTACAGTTTGGTGACCCTGACGTGATAAAATGTTGGCGAGTTTTAATCGCGTGATACTTTTTGTATCAACATTTACTTTGCTTATCTTGGAAATGGATTATTTTACTTTTGGACACACAATGGCCATTCTGATGGATCAGAGCTCTTCTGAGTGGATTAAAGCTGAACTTTTTTCCACAGAGTGGGTATGTCTGTTTCCATTGCTTCATGGCATGGTAGGGAAAGTCTCCATTTGCATGAATTGTATGAAACAGGAATTAGAAGTATCAGAATAATCCAAGTGATCATCTCACTGTGAAATCCTAGTAAATGTCCTCCAACATGGAGTGGAATATTTATAATGATTTTGACCTGTTTACATTGTGGACTGAAAATGTTGAACCTGTACTTTACAAACTCGCTAGAAAAGGCCTTAATTTGGATGCTTCTAGTGAGGAAATTTCCATATGGTGGAAAACAGTGGGCATTAAACAAAAGAAATGCAAACATAAAGAAATCGTTGAGGCTGTAAATTAACTGAATGCCCCTAGCCTACGCAATAGCTTAACAAAGGTATTTGCAAATTTAAAGGATAAAACTTAACAACTGCTCACAGCAGATTCTGAAGCACAAAAGTCACAGGAAGAGCTCCAATCACAGCTAGACAAACTACTACATGATCAATTACACTTGGCTAAAAGATGTGAACAATACATGGACATTATTGAAGATTTGAAAACCAAATTTCTTAGGCAAAAACGAATGTCTGGCAGGCGTCACGGTGGCGCAGTGGGTAGCACAGTCGACCCCAGCAAGAAGGTTGCTGGTTTGAGCCTTGGCTGGGTCAGTTTGCATGTTCTCCCCATGTGCTTTGGTTCCCCCACAAGTATGTATGTGTGTGATTGAATGTCTATGGGTGTTTCCCAGTGAGGGGTTGCAACTGGAAGGGTATCCACTGCGTAAAACATGTGCTGGATAAGTTGGTGGTTCATTCCACTGTGGCGCGACCCCAGATTAATAAAGGGACTAAGCCAAAAAGAAAGTGCCTGCCTGTGGATTGCTTTCTGACTATTTCAGATTCTGAATTCTTCTATTTATATTTAGTCTGTTTTTAGACTAAATTAAGGCATAGTGGCTATTTTAGCTAATCAGTGTGATATTTGAATTTACCACAATTAAATTCAAATGCAGATTTCTGCTTTGTAGAGGTACATAGAGTTTTTCTTTAAAGTTTCTTTTGTCTTTTTTGCGACCAGATCACCCTATTCTGCCCATCTTTATTTTTCATACACAAATGTCCTGAAACAGACTGCCATTTATACTATTTAAAAGATTTCCTATTGTTTTTAAATCCCTTTTTTCTTTACAAATGGTAGATTAAAACAATGGACAGAATCGGTTTTTGATTTAAACTTTTAGGATCTAATTTATGACTCTCCACTGAGTTCCAGAATAAAATTTAGATGATGTTATTCCAATGTAAGTTTCACATCTTGCTGCCTAGCAGACAATGAGATCTTCAGAGCAAGAGATGGCATTCATCTAGGCTGCTGCTATCATGTCCCTGATAATCAATGTGTTTTTCTTTTTTTTTTTTTTGATTTATTTTTACCATTTTTGGCTTTATTTGACAGGACAGTAAGTTGACAGGAAGTGAAGTGGGAGAGAGATCGAAAAGTGTGAGAACGAGGCAATTGAGACATTTCAAATGATATCAAACATGATGGAAAAAGTCACTTTATTGATATAGAACATTAATATTTTGAGATGACCATTCTGTGTGAGTTGGATTAAGAGGAGGCTGAGTCAACTGAAGGGAGTACTTCAAATGTAAATGAAGATAAGGAGAGAAGTGAGCTTTCCTGCATTCCCACTCGGTGGGGTGTAGAGGTAAATGTCTCTTTGTTTATATACCCGGTTTGTATTGTCCAGATGTGGATGCATAAAAGTATCTGAGATTTCTGAAATCTTACAGGAAGTTAATGGCTATGAGTAATTGATTCAGTCTACTGTCTTTGGGAATGCACTGAGAGCTGTGCTCTCCTCCCTTGATTGATGAAAGCAACACGCAGCTGACGCACTGAGAAAACTGTTTACTCCCCTGATTCTTTGTGTTTCCAGAGCAAACCCGCAGGGACAGGATACTTTAGCTTAAAGAGCCACTTTTGATTTACATTTGGGATTAAATGAGCTCGGCAGACAGACTCCAATTAGCCTGAACACATTCCTTGTTGTTACATTCTCCATTTCACAACATTATCTAAGACAGAAGATCTTATTTCTCAAATGCCAATTGTTAGGGTAATGCTGTATTTAAAGGCTATTGTAATTCGTTTTGTAGTTGTAAGTTGGGATGGCCTGCACTGGGCATCATTACTGTGATATTTAAAGGACTTTAAAGATTGTCTAATCGCACTGGGTTTGATGTCTGGTTTGAACATCGCATCAGAGTGAGCCAGCACAACGTATCACATCTCCTGTCTGCGATCCACTGCCGTCCATGATCTTTCACACTGATAGGACATAAAGAGTTGGAGGGCCACTGTTCAACATTTTGGGTCTGACATGAGAGTGGAGGAAAACATTCCTTAAAATTATATATAGTTGAAGTCTAAATTATTAGTCCCCCTTTGATTTTTGATTTTTTTTCTTCTTTTTTTTCCCCCAAATGATGTTTAACAGAGCAAGGAATTTTTCACAGTATTTCCTATAGTATTTTTTCGTCTGGAGAAAGTCTAATTTGTTTTATTTCAACCAGGTTTAAAAAAAAATTTAAACCCTTTTAAGGTCAATATTATTAACCCCCTTAAGCAATATATTTCTTTTCGATTGACTAACAAAACAACATTGTTTTACAATGTCTTGCTTAATTACTCTATCTTGCCTAGTTAACTTAATTAACCTAGTCACGCCTTTAAATTGCACTTTTAAGTAAGTAAAGTAAGTAAGTAAGTAAAGTTTATTTTTAAAACGCATTTAAATTCAGTTTGGCACTGAACAAAACCATAGCACTCATTTTAAAACCTTAAAATAACAATAAAAGTAATAATACGAATAATAGTATGACAGCAACAATGCACAATAAAGATTAAAAGCCTGGAAAGCCAATAGAATAAAAATGTGTCTTAAGTCTGGACTTAAAAAAGAAGCACTTGTAATGTCCGGTGGCAGCTGGTTCCACAAACGTGGAGCAACGACTACAAAGGCTCTATCTCCTTTCAGTTTAATTCATGACCAAGGAATTTGCAGTAAAATTTAATTTGACGAACTAAGGAACCAAGGAGTTGACTGTAGGTTAATAAGTTCAGATACTGTATATAAGAAGGTGCTTGCCCATTCAGTGCTTTAAAAACAATAAGTAAATAAGTAAAGAGTTTTAAAGACCTAAAAAGCTGAATACTAGTGTCTTGAAAAATAACTAGTAAAATATTATGTGCTGTCATCATGGGAAACATAAATTAAATCAGTTATTAGAAATATATATATACACTAGGGCTGTGCAAAACTCGATATGCTATAGCATGCTAAATAATGCGATTTTCAATATACAATACAGTATTTTAGAAAATGGTCAAATCAACATTTGTTTCATGTTACTTCCAGAAAAAGAAAGCTTCACTACAACTTCTAAAAGTAAACAAAATGTTTTACTGTTTACCGCATAATACATTACATTTTACAATGTAAACAAACATAAAATGTGTAAATAAAATAAACATCACCAACATGTTGCCGTACTGAAGTTTTATCAACTTAAATACATTAAAACAACCAGTAGAAAAACACTTGAAAGAGTATAGTCTCCTTGCTGTCTTACAGCTTACTTAATTAACATGGCTTGATCGTTTTGTCATACAGTATTTCAGCATCTATACTGAAATTGTTACAGACCTTTTTATGTCCAGAAAATCTGCTTTGTTTCAGAGATGAGCATTGACATGTAACTGCATTGTCTTATGTGTTAAAAAGTCTTACACAGCGAGTGCTATTAGCTTGTGCACAACAATACATTGGTATTAAATCACTCATTAAAGCACTCATCGGTTGCAAGAGGATATTTTCAAATGTTTCGGAAAAAAAGATTTATTTAAGATTAATTTAATCAAAGATTAATTTAATCAAAAACATTTTAGACAATATATATATTTTTAAAGTATTGTATTGTTTTAAAAAACTATTTTAATTATAAGTTATTCCAGGTTTAAGAGTGACATGATTTTTTGAAATTACCGTGTTCTAATTCACTGATTCCAGTGATTTGGTTTAGGAACATTTATTATAAATAATTTGTAAATTTGTTAAGTTTTTTTTTTCCAGTCATCGTCACCATGTCCTGCATGATCAGGAAGTTGATAAGCGCTTCTGCGTCCCCATGAACCACTTGTGGCAGAACCAGGCTCTCTACACAGTGTGCAACAGCTCATTGTCCGAGTATGGGGTTTTAGGTAAGAAGCATCTGTGCTCAATTTCATTTGATATCAATCCAGAATACACAAACACACACACACACACACACATATAATTTTGGGCTTGACTGTATATTTTCATTATATACAGTTTAGGTCAAAATTTTTTTCTTTTTTAAATATTTCCAAAATTATTTTTAACGGAGCAAATAAATTTCCACATTTTTCAATTTTTCCAATAATATTTTTTTCTTGTTGAAAAAGTCTTAATTATAACCTAATATATAAATCGAAACTGGGCATTATTTTATCCTTACATGTAAATGTTGATTAGGTTTTGAACTTGGTTTTGCCATGGCGAATCCTAATGCCCTGGTGTGCTGGGAGGCTCAGTTTGGTGACTTTCACAACACAGCTCAGTGCATCATAGACCAGTTCATCTCTGCAGGACAGGCCAAGTGGGTCCGACACAATGGCATTGTTTTACTCTTGCCCCATGGGATGGAGGGAATGGTGAGTCTGCTGATGGCATGTCTAAAATATATTTATATTTTTAAAGAGGCTATACAGTATGTTAAAACCCTTAGAAACCCCATACCAGTTAGTGGAATACAAACACAACTTACCAGTGACTGAACATTATTCAATGCCTTAATTACTCATGGCAAAGTAAATACATTCTTTTTTACCAATGTGTGAACAGCTTGTAACAAAAAAACAAAACAAATCTAACTAAGAAAGAAGACTTTTGGAGTAATTCAAACTATAGTCTCACATAGTCTGACACAGTCTATATATACTTAAAAGTGCAGTAGGTGATCTGCCAAAATGCTAACCGGTTAGCATAATATCTTTGAAACACAGTCCCACCCCTGCCGTCCAAAGCCACACCTCCTGAAATTGCTAACGCACACACCTTAAAAATGACAGCAGACTACCCACTAGATCATGTCATTCATCAGTTAGAAATCTTTACATTATTTTATAATACTGAAATTTCACAACGAAAACTGTATTATATCTAGCACGTCTTCAGTTATGTACTTAGCAAGTAAGGTCTGGTCTCACTCTCTCACACTTTGTACTAAATCGACTACTGTATGCTTAGTGATTGGCTGGCAGTGTGCAAGAATTACACTTAGCCATACTTACATACTATTTCAGACAGAATATTCAGAGTAACATGGTAAACAATATAGGGAACGCGTCACAGGTCTTGTCATTGTTTAAAAATGAACCAACGTGAATAAAAAGCCAACTTCACCTCAGTAAAGCAGGCTAGGCAGAATAGCGCTATTTACTTCTCTTTTGTTATTAAACTAAATAAAAATTGACATTATCGATGCTGTAAAATGTCCCTTATGAACCTGAAAATAGTTTCATCAATCTTTCACCGTAAGATTTCAGTGGCTGAACAACACTTTTTATGCATATAACCCATTCATAATATAACACAATCTACATCAGCTGTGCGGAACTAAACTTGTTTTAAAACCTAACATTACCTGTCTAAAAGAAATACTTCAGCCATTGTATCATCCTTCCTCCAGCGTACAAAAGTAACTCCAATATTGATTCAGGTTTTTAAAAAGTTTATATTCACCATTTGATTGCATCCGTCAATGCCGGATCTGCATGACCAGAGATGCACAGATGTACAAATCTACATTTGTTGACAGACAGTTTGGGCAACTTATCGGAATACCGACAATATTTAATTGAATGAACATTTTTTAGTTTTATGCCTTACCCAGAATATAAAAATACATATAAATACATTAAGATCATTTATTGGAATGTGAAGAGACTTTCAACTAGCACAACAAAAAAATGTTTCTGAAGACAATCACCTACTGCACCTTTAAATAAAATAAAAATTTGTTAAGTAAACAAATAAAGTAAAAAAGTTAAAAATAAAAATAAAAAAGGTGGGAAATACGTACAGATTGCTAGTATATCAACATAGTCCATGCTTCTGAGACTAACGTTGCATAATTTGATTATAAATTACCACTGATGAGAATACAGCAGTTAAGAAAGTATCTGATCTTTACAATGGATTTGTTTTTGCAAGCTCTGCAATTCACCAGAATTATGTTGACAGATGAGGTGTTTAAAATTGCAATTTTTTTGTTTGAAGTATATAGACTGTATCAGGGTCTGTATCACGAGTGAGGGAAGGATGGAACGTGAGATTGACAGGCGGATTGGTGCAGCGGCAGCAGTAGTGCGGTTGATGTACCGGTCTGTTGTGGTGAAGAAGAAGCTGAGCCAAAAGGCAAAGCTCTTAAATTACCGGTCAATCTACATTCCTACTCTCACCTATGCTCATGAGCTTTGGGTCATGACCGAAAGGACAAGATCTCGGATACACGCAGCCAAAATGAGTTTCCTCCGCAGGGTGGCAGGGCGCACCCTTATAGATGGGGTGAGGAGTTCTGTCATCCGGGAGGAGCTCGAAGTAGAGCCGCTGCTCCTCTACATCGAGAGAAGCCAGCTGAGGTGGCTCGGGCACCTTTCTCGGATGCCTCCTGAACGTTCCAGGCATGTACCACCGGGAGGAGAACTCGGGGAAGACCCAGGACACACTGGAGGGACTATGTCTCTCGGCTGGCCTGGGAACGCATCGGGATCCCCCCGGAGGAGCTGGAGGAAGTGTCTGGGGAGAGGGAAGTTTGGGCAGCTCTTCTAAGACTGCTGCCTCCGCGACCTGGCCCCGGAAAAGCGGTTGAAAATGAATGAATGTTTGCAGGGAAATATGAATTTAGTTTTTTATGTAAATAATTAATCCAGCATGTTACTTTGTAATTGTTAAGTTTACCATCGAATTCTAAATGATAATCATTTCTCCTGCATTCCCCCCCAGTGTTTGTAAACATACAAGAATCTGTTCCATTTACATACGTAATTTAAAGCACCCAAGACAGCAGCATAAATATCATGCAATATTTAACAGCTTATTTTCTCTGATATGCACCATATCAAACCCAGTGTTATTTTTAGGATCTGTTATGTAGATAACAACAGCCCTACTGATCACTGAATATAATTTCCTTCAGATATAAAACACAGGCTAAAATCCTTTTGGTGCTTTTTACTCAAAGGCAGAATAGCGGTACTAAGATCAATAATGATGACTCAAGTTTGGTCTGAGCCGATAAATGAGGCTATAATTCTTCAGCTCAGTGTGGCGTTTGATAGAGCTCCTCTCATTAGCGCTGGTGTGTGTGTGTGTTTGCACTAATGAGCAGGGCCCGGAGCACTCGTCAGCACGGCCTGAACGCTTCCTGCAGATGAGCAAAGATGACCCCGATCGCTATCCGGTGAGTGGTCCTTCCTGCAATGCCTCATGCTGATGGCCACAGGTAGTTGGAAACGGACACACTTCACTGATTGCCAATTTGTTTGATGCTTAATATAGTTCTTGTTGATACTGCTTTCCTGTTTAGTCCAGCAGTGGCAGGGCATCATGGATAAACACATTCAGGATACAAGGATGGTAGTAATTACAGCTCTGATCAGTATTTAGAAGATGTAATCATTAAACGAGGTATTGACTAAACCAGACAGGAATGGTTTAATGACAGGGTTATTATTGTTAACTAAAAGTAAATCCATAAAATTATGTATACAATGGTGTGAAAGAG
This sequence comes from Danio aesculapii, assembly GCF_903798145.1. Classification (NCBI taxonomy): domain Eukaryota; kingdom Metazoa; phylum Chordata; class Actinopteri; order Cypriniformes; family Danionidae; genus Danio; species Danio aesculapii. The sequence continues at coordinate 23,893,701 of NC_079447.1, read as the reverse complement.
TGTTTGTATCCTTACTGGTTTTTTTTTTTGCATGTCTGTCACTCTTCAATGATTCAGATCATCAAACTAAATTAATTATATTAGACAAAGAAAACAAAAGTAAACACATCATGCAGTTTTTAAATGAAGGTTTTTATTAACAAGGTAAAGCTAAATAATTATGATTACCCAGGTCTGTTAATGCCACACCAATTCACAATCGAAAAATCACTTAAATAGAACGAATGATTCAAAGCACACCAGCAAGTCCACTTCTGAATGGCTGGAGAAAAACAAAATGACTTTGAAACAAGACTTTGGAGTGGCTTAGTCAAAGTCCTGATCTGAATCTTATTGGGATGCTGTGGCCTGACCTTAAAAAGGTGGCTTATGGTAGAAAACCCTGTAATGGTGCAGTGGGGAATTACAACAACTCTGCAAAGATAAGAGGACCACACTTTCATTATAGCACTCTAACAGAGTCATTGCAAGTTATCGAAAACACTTGGCTAGGTTTAGGGGGCAAACACTTTTTACACAGGGCTACGTAGTTTTGTATTTTGTTTGCCCTTAATAATAAAAACCTTCAAAACCACGATCTGTTTTTTAATCATTTGTAAAAAATAAATGAATTACATTTATCAATAATTATGTGTTTGGGGGCAACACGGTGGCGCAGTGGGTAGTGCTCTCGCCTCACAGCAAGAAGGTCGCAGGTTCGAACCTTGGCTGAGTCAGTTGGCATTTCTGTGTGGAGTTTGCATGTTCTCCCTGCGTTCGTGTGGGTTTCCTCCGGGTGCTCTGGTTTCCCCCACAAGTCCAAAGACATGCGGTACTGGTGAATTGGGTAGGCTAAATTGTCCGTAGTGTATGTGTGTGAATGAGAATGTATGGGTGTTTCCCAGTGATGGGTTGCAGCTGGATAAGTTGGCGGTTCATTCCGCTGTGGCGACCCTTGATTGATAAAGGGACTAAGCCGAAAAGAAAATTAATGAATAATTGTGTTTAGTAAAGTAAAACATTTTTGTTGTTATTCTGTAAACTACTGATGACATTGGTTCTAATAGAATATTATGTTATTTACACCACAAAGTTTGTTAAAATAACAAAAAGTTGCCATGTTTGCCAAAAAACAAAAATACTCTAAATTACAATATTTATTTTTTTATTTATATAGTGTTTATTTTGAAATGTTATCAGAGCTTTAGGTGTTTCAAAAAAAAAAAAAAAAAACTGGTATGGTAAGGTACGGTTTGCTGAACCAGTAAAAATGGAGATAAATGCATACTGTACTTTACTTTAAAATAGGCCATTATTTCATATAATTATGAAATATAAAGTATGAATTTTTTTTTGGTTTGTTTTTTGCAAATTAATTATGGTTTTGCTACACTATTCGTAGTTTAACCATGGTATTTGTCACATAACTGTAGCTATACAAATGGTAATCAATACACTTAAACGCATGGTTACTACACTTACTACATAAATAAAATCATGCTTAATTTTCATAAGGGACATTGTGTTTTCACTTTGACACATTATATTTTTCTTAACCTGATATTAATGAATCATTTTAATGAGCTGTGTTTTATTTACCACATTTAAGGAATTCACTGGAGACTTTGAGGTCCAGCAGCTCTACGACTGTAATTGGATTGTGGTCAATTGCTCAACACCTGCCAGCTACTTCCATGTGCTTAGAAGGCAAATATTATTACCATTCAGGAAGCCAGTAAGACAAAACTTGTTCCTTTCTGTGTGTTTACAGCAAATCCTTCTCAGTGTATTTTGTGGATTAATTATTCTCTCCAGTTGTGTGAATTTGCATATTTGAAACTGTACACATTGTGAATTGTAGTAGGAATTTAAACTAGAGCTGTAAGATCAACCGCACACAGGTGCTGTGATGGTAGACAGACTTTATAAACTGAAGTCTTTACTTAATAACTTTATGGAAAGTTTGACACATCCCAGTGCTCTTTTGCTTCTGTGCCACTGCATTTGTTTAAAGTGATTCCCTGTTGTGGAGAAATGCAGAGGTTTGTGGAGCATGAGAAAATCTCTTCCTGAGCAAATTAAAATGTGAGCGTCAGGGGATGCTGTTGTTTGTTTTGTATGAAAGTGCTTTTAATTTACTGTTTTGCTTGGTTTCACAGCTGGGTTTTAGCGCTAGTTTGACTAAGACTGAAGTTTTAAACTTCCTAAATGCATCTTTAAATCAAATATACTTAGTCTTTGTTTGACTGAACCTATTTTCTTTTCTTTTTCAGCTGATCATTTTTACACCAAAGTCTTTACTGAGGCTGCCAGAGGCACGCTCCAGTTTTGATGAAATGATCACAGGTATAATATTCTATAATGATATTAATCTTGTCTCCTACTGTACATTGTCAAAGAGTTTCCTACATTGACAAAGACAAAATTTTAAGTCCTTAAGATATTTCTGCTCATTGTCTTATGTTTTTTTTTACAAAGTTCCCACAGGTCATACAATTTTTGGAATATCATGAATTATAGTCTATTTCAAACATTGAAAGTCATGGATGCAATGCCAAAATACTGTCTATAGCTGCTTCCTGCAGTCTGCATAGTTCTCAACACAACAGCTACCTGTTTTTCTGTTCATTATATGTTATGCAAATTCTGCATCTTATTCATTGAACGAATTTTTGAGAATTTGACCTTTGACCTAAAGGGACAGTTCACTTAAAAATTTTAATTGACTTATTTAACACTTCTTATTAACACTATTTACTCACCCACAAGTGGTTTCAAACCTTTTGTTTGTTTCTTCTGTTTAACACAAAATAAGATATTTTGAAGAAAGCTGGAAATCTGTAACCACTGACTTCCATAATGAATAAAGCAAATACTAAGGAAGTAAGGTTACAGGTTCCGGCATTCTTCTTAATTCTTTAAAAAAGAAAACTCGTAAAGGTTTGGAAACAATTAAAGGGTGAGTAAATAATAGCAGAATTAGCATTTTTTGGTGAACTATCCCTCTAGAGTGGGAGCCATGAATTTACCCAAACTTTGACTAGCAATAATAACCTAACTTAATAAAATTAACTTAAATATATAATTATATATTTATAATATTTTGATTAATAATAATAATAATAATAATGTTCATTAACAACATTAGCTTAAAGTAATTAATTTTGAGTTGCAGAGATTATTAAAGTAAATGTATTTGAGGTTTTACTCTTTATTTCATTTTAAAAAATATGTTTTACTCTATTTTTTTTTACTTTTTTTATGTATATTACTTTGTCCAATTTTCCCAAGACTAGAAATACAATTTTAAATTTCTTATAAATTCAAGGTATATGGAAACCAAAGTTCTTGAATATAAAAAGATAAGATATTGAAGGAATAACTTTAAAATAAGAAACATGAAATCGTTTTAAAAACTTTGTGGGTTTTTTTTTCAACCACATTCTGTATCATTTTAGATCACATTATCTCGACCCCCTGATTGAGAACAATTGCTTTAAACTCTTTCCAACTTTGGTGGATATAATTTCTAACTTTCCTTTTGCAGGGACAAAATTTATCAGGGTAATTCCTGATGAAGGTCCTGCATCCAAAAATCCTGAAAAGGTCAAAAGGGTCATCTTCTGCACTGGAAAAGTGTACTATGAGCTGGCCAAAGAAAGAAAACAGCTGAAGTTGGAGGAGAATGTTGCAATAGTCAGACTGGAGCAGGTTGCTATTATAGTTTCTAATTGCACAGGGAAAAAATGAATTTCTTTGTCAGAAACATCAAATACATTTTTTTGTCTTAGATATCACCATTCCCTTTTGACCTCATCAAAGCTGAGGTCGAGAAGTACAGCAACGCTGAACTCATATGGTGTCAGGAGGAGCACAAGAACATGGGTTACTATGATTACATAAGGCCACGTTTCCTCACAGTCCAACCCAAGAATCCAATATGGTAAGTCTCTTTTGGAGATAATGTTTGTGCCACCTAAACAAATGTACAGTAGAGACCAAACATGGAGAACAAATTTTGAGGTCAGTGTTTTATCTTGTTTGAGATTATCCTAACATGAGTAAAAGAGCATATTTCATTAGTTACATACAGTGCATCCAGAAAGTATTCATAGCGCTTCCCTTTTTCCACGTTTTTTTGTTACAGCCTTGTTCTAAAAGGGATTGATTTCATGTATTTCCTCAAAATTCTTCACACAATACCCCATAATGACAATGTAAAAAAAGATTTTTGGAAATTGTTGCAAATTTATTAAAAATAAAAAACCTGAAAATCACATGTATTTAAGTATTCACAGCCTTTGCCGTGAAGCTCTAAATTGAGTTTCATCCTGAATGAAAACCTGCTTCAGAGTGCTCTTGACCTCAGACTGGGGTGATGGTTCATCTTCCAGCAGGACAATTACCCAAAGCACACTGCCAAATATCAATGGAGTTCAGAACAACTCGGTGAATGTTCTTGAGTGGCCCTGCCAGAGCCCAGACCTAAATCTGGAGAGATCAGAAAATAGCTGTACACCTTTGCTTACCATCCAACCTGATAGAGCTTGAGATGTACTGCATAGAGGAATGGGCTAAAATTCCCAAAGACAGGTGAGCCAAGCTTATGGCATCATATTCAAAAATTGTAATTGCTGTCAAAGGTGCATCTACAAAGTATTGAGCAAAGGCTGTGAATACTTAAGTACATTTTTGATTTTTAATAAATTTGCTACTATTTCAAAAAAATCTTTTTTTCACATTGTCATTATGGGGTATTGTGTGTAGAATTTTGTGGAAATAAATTAATTTAATAACCCTTTGGAATAAGGCAGTAACAAAAATAAAATGTCTGATGGGAAACACTGTGCCCTGTTTTAATCTAAGTGCATACAGTACACACAAGCACTCAGGGTGTGTCCACATCTAAAGTAGTTCACCCAAAAAATAAACATTTTGTCATCATTTACTCATCCTTTACTTGTTTCAAACCTTTATGTGTTTTTGTCTTTTGTTAAACACAAGAGAAAATATTTAGCAAAAATAAACCTGCAACCATATAACTTTCATAGTATTTCTTTTTCCTACTATGGAAGTCAATGGTTACATGTTTTCAAGTTTCTTCAAAATATCTTCTTTGGTGTTTAACAGAAACTCATGAAAGTTTGGAACCACTTGAAGGTGAGTAAATTATTACTTTGGGGGAACTGTATTTTTAATGAAGAAAAAATAAGCCAGGTGCATCGTCCAAAAGGATTACTGACTTTTTTTTATTTAACCCACTCCCATTCACACATTACTGTCCAGCTAGTTTGACCTATACTGATATGCTAAAAAGGCAATAATGGGCCAACATTTCTGACCATTATCACCAATGTAGCCTAAAAACAGGGCATCAGTACATTATAAACAGATAGGTTCAAATATTCCTTTCCAGTTGTCAAAGAAATATTTTATTACTTTATTTTAGTTTAAATTGTTTTAAATTCAGAATTGTAATATATACATCAGTGTTAAACCTATGAATGGTGGAAAAACATATTCTGTAATTTTGTATTAAAACCACCTGGGTCTCCACTTTTGCCATGGCCTCTCTTTTCGGTTTTAACCAACGTAACCCAAAAGTTTTTCTAAACTTTTTAACAAAAACTTTCTTTTTTTCTCACTGCTGTTGCAATTTATAGCCAAGAATTATTGGTCATCTGGTTATCCCTATGATTACGCATGGACGAATCATAAAGATGTCAGTACAGGCATACCTGTTTCAGACAAAATCTCTTCAAAGTGATTCATATTCAACTCAAATGAAACAGCAGCGCGCGAACTGTTCGCTCAAATCTCAAAAAAAAAATTGTGCGCTCCGCCAGCCGAAATCATGTTGCGCGCTCCGCAAACACAGCAAAGACATCACATTTGCCCCGTGCACTCAAGCGGAGGGAGGGCCAAGTTGAAGCAATCACTCTGGTCCCTGGGGTTCTGCGATTGGTTGAAGAAATTCCAAATCAAAAACATAAAAAAAACATTACAATTGGTTTAAGATTGGCAAGCAAAATTCGGGACATTGCAACCTGCAGAACCTGGGAAGTTAAAAAAAAAAAGAACTAACGGACACGTCGAGTATAAACCAGGCTTTAAGAGATTATTGTCCTACAGCTGGACTCCTCTAAACTTCAGACTGGCTGTAATATTTCTTCATGCTAAAGTCTTTGCTGTTTGCTAATTTCAGTGGCCAAGAATTTTTGATTTTGAAGCAGCTTATTATTTTGCAAAACATTAAATTCTATCTGAATGGTATAGCCACTACATTTTTTTAATTGAGCAATAACAATTATGTTACGTTTGAAAAACATTTGAAGTGTTTTGTAATATTGAACTCTAATTTTGACACTCATTTTTAGGTATGTTGGCCGGGACCCTGCCGCAGCCCCGGCCACAGGAAACAAGTTCACACATCTGGCTGAGCTCAAGAGGTTCTTGGACACCGCGTTTAACCTCGAGGCTTTCCAGGACAAGAGTTTTTGATGCTACTGTGTCGGTTGTGAAAATCAGCCCTTAAAATATAACAGGTACCACTGCTCTGTTGATTAGACTTCATCAGATTTCCATGTTGCCAATGTACGTGAGATTACAATTACATTGATAAATAGAGCACAAGACAGCAAAGAGAATTGTATGTACTAATTCAGATTTATCTGTTCATTTGCACCAGAAATTCTTTATCTGTCTTTAAGTAATCTGTATTTTTTATTTTTTGTTGTCTTCCATAACTGTCACACTTGGCTTCATCCTGAGACATCAGACAGATGGCATCTAGACAAGTAACGTTATTCTCCGTGGTAGTCCTGATATTCTCTGTAGCTTGCTCAAAATATGCTTCTTTTTAGACTTTAGGGTTTTAGTGGCATTTAAGACTTGTGGGAACGAGGACATTCATAACGTCAACATGTCTGTGACAACTTTGAAATGCTAGTATACACACTGGGAAACAATTAAAAGTAAGCTACAAAGCAATTAATTACACCACCAATCTGATAAGCACAAATATCTGAAGCAATATCTTTCAGTTTAATCTTAATGCCGTCAAACTGCTTTTCTATGGAAGTTTAGCAACGGTATGACCAAATATATTATCAGTCTGTGGTTGGCTGCTTAAACATAGTGAAACCTTGATATTCACACAAGCTGGACTAAATAGCTGTAAAGTGTAGCTTACATGAGTATGTGTGGTAGGTTATTCATGTGACACTTGCAATAGAGAATTTATGTAAAAAAAAATAAGTAGATTTGGTTTTAGTATGTTATAGACACAGGGCATTGCTCATGGGAGAAAAAGATCATAAATATAATTCACTGTGATAGATTGTGATGAACGATAGACGTTTCTCAGCAATAATGCAATAAACTGTGTGTCACTGACAAACGATGGATGTTTGTGTGGGTATATCATTTATCATATACCTGTGCACATATATAAGCAGTCTCTTCACAAACAGTGTTCTGCCTTCATATGTACAAAGGACACCACCATAGTACTCGAAACATGGATGCTTTAAAATGTCATCTAGTTAGTTGGTTCACTACCGTTTTAAACATGGTTGAAATAGTACCTTGCCACTCTTAAAATTTCTACATTATGTAGTATATGCACATTGTTAACAATATCTCACTACTTTCTTCACCCTCCATTTCCAGTGTTCTAAATAAACTGGAATAAAGTATTTTTCTTACTTTAAAAATATAAACTGCATTGGCATATTGTACATAATTCATTTAATAATTGCTCTAATAATATCTTACTACTATAATTTAAAAATACAGTAAGAATAGTGGTAGTTTAAAGGCCACCTGTCATTCAAAATCACTTTTGGAAGCTGTTTGGACAGAAATGTGTAGGGGTAGTGTATACACAGCCATACTAGAGTGGTATAAACACATCAAGTCTTTTTTTCTTTAATTACAGAAGTAAAACCATGATCAAAAACCCAGCAATTTTGAGGCCAACTACACCATGACTTAACAGTCTGGTTATTCCCACCCACTGATATTGATTGACAGTTGCGTATTACCATGTGACAATATTGGCAAAGAGCCTAATTTAATGCTGTTTTTATCTGACATCTGACGCTGGGTATCTTTCCTTTAAAGTGGACATGGCTGAACACTGGGCGGAGAGAACAAGCTCATTTGCATTTAAAGGCAGATAGTGACACTTATTAGTGATTAAGTACTTGGCAAAGGATAAACTAATTTTTTAGAAAGGTTATTGTAATAACTTTTTTCCTCAAAGTTCATATCTTACAAACCAGTCATTTCTCCTCTGAATATTGATTTACACAATCTCAGCATTGTGAATTACAAGCTACAAACCATTGAATCATTGAATCTATTTATCTGAAATAAAATCAAAATCGCAACTTCTTCAACAATAAAATGAATTGTGACTAATTTAACTCAATTGCAAGATATAAACTCAGAATTACAAAGATTGTGTGAGAAATGTGATGTTCAGAATAATATATATATATATATATATATATATATATATATATATATATATATATATATATATATATATATATATATATATATAAATTTTATTATTATAAGAGATATAGGCTAATGTTAAAATTATGTGAGAATGAAACTCATACTTTCAATAATTGCCTTTTATTCTGACAAAAACGGTCCTCCATGGTAACGTTATACAGTGTGTTTAGTATTCGGCAAAGAAAATATGCTAGCTTCAATTTAAATCAGGTTCGTTGTTCAGTACGCGTCCCTCACCGCGTCAATGGCCTCCTGGCACAGCGGATCAAGTCGTCCATCACCCCCTATGAGCAAATGAGTTTGACAGCATCACATCTCTTATCATCCAGAAATGCAGAGGTTTCCAAATGCTGACGCAATTTACCAAATACAAGGTCAGTGATGCTACATGAATACACGCGCTCTCCATTCACAATGAGCTCAACTGTATTCCAGTCATCTGTTTTCTCGAGGACACACCGGTGACCGTCACCTTTGAGGACCGCTGAAGTGAAGGGGAAACGTAAAAATACACATGATTTCTGTCAATGAGTCCAGTTGTTGTGACTAGTAACTTTTTCTGGGAAAATGTAACAAAGCTTTCGACAAGGTTACCTTGTAAGCCGTCCAGGCGAAACGTTCTATGATCGACAATTCCACACGAATCGTATGGACCGTACCTTATTGTTACTATTGAATTAGGTGGCATAATTATAAGTAAATGACTATTACAAATCTCTCCGAAAGTCACAATGCAAGGCTGTTGTCAACGCTGCATTTTTGTTTACACCTCTCTCCATAGTAACGAATGGGAGTTTTGAAACATGTAAACAGGAAGCAGGTAAAACAGTTCACCAGGCAAGTAACGTTAGGCTATATTTTTATATTTAGCAGTACTTAAGTCACATTGTTACTTCAGTAATTTTCTTATAATCTTAATATTCAGAGTACCCCCCCCCCCCCCCCCCCCCCATTATATATATTCAAAAATGTTTTCAGGTTTAGCACAATAAAACACAATAACACAGAAAAAGCTGTACAGTAGCTGACTGTGAATAATCATACTTGATATATGCCAAATATTAATGCACTTAGCACAAGTCATTGTAGTTGGAGTAAATTATTGTAATGTTAAATGTAGAGTAAGAATAAAGAATATATTCTGTGTTTGGATAATAAAAATAAATAAAAGAATAAATACTGTATTTTATAGACGGTTGTATAAAAAACTCAGTCCACACAAAGTCATTTTAAATTAGTACTTTTATGGCATCAATAGAATACATTTATATTGATAAATAGATTTATTTTTTAAACTATAACTTAGAAAAATAAAGATCTTAGTTACAGGACGTCACAGTTTAAGCACTCCACCACCAGTTGAACAAAATACATTCTGTTACATCTTCACTTTCACATGGATTTGCTCTTTCATCTCTTTTGTATGTACTGTATTCATTCTCAACATGAGGTCATGATGTACAACTGACATATGATATTACTAACACTTAAGCTAAGGCTGTTTTTTTAATATATGTATGTAATCTAGTGCATGTAGGTGGTTTGTTAGTCTGTTTCATCTAAGCTATTTTAGTTATAGCATCTGGTCTATTAATAAAGTGCTTAAATACATTTATCAAATAGCTATCACTGAACAATTTAGAATAACAATCACAATACTGTAGTAATAATCACATACTGTAGGATATACAAATTATACACACAAACAAAACTGTTCAGCTGCATAATTTCACATTATAGAAAATAAGCTCACTCATTCTTCATATATATATATATATATATATATATATATATATATATATATATATATATATATATATATATATATATATATATATATATATATATATATATATATATATATATATATGCACACACACACATAGAGAGACAGTTGAAGTCACAATAATTAGCCCCCCCCCCCTGAATTATTAGATCCTCTGTTTATTTTTTTTACTCAATTTCTGTTTTTCAGAGAGATTTTTTTTAAACACATTTCTAAACATAGTTTTCATAACTCATTTCTAATAACTGATTTATTTTATCTTTGCCATGATGACAGTAAATAATATTTTACTAGATATTTTTCCAGACACTTCTATACAGCTTAAAGTGACATTTAAAGGCTTAATTAGGTTAATTAGGTTTACTAGGCAGGATAGAATAATTAGGAAAGTTATTGTATAACAATGGTTTGTTCTGTAGACTATCGAAAATATTTATAGCTTAAAGGGGCTAATAATTTTGTCCTTAAAATTAGGATTAAAAAATTTAAAACTGCTTTTATTCTAGTCCAAATGAAACAAATAAGACTTTCTCCAGAAGAAAAAATATTATCAAACATACTGTGAAAATTTCCTTGCTCTGTTGAACATAATTTGGGAAATATTTAAAAAAGAAAAAAACAAAACAAAGGAGGGCTAATAATTCTGACTTCAACTATAAATATATTCTGTATTCAAATATAAATACATTAGACATCAAGTATTGATTGTTCTTCTGTGCAACACATCTCTATGTTATTTTCAGACTTAAGCACACTGTCACAAATACAAGAAAAGCTAGTCAGTTTGTCACTGTACATTAATTAAACTGTTCACCTTAGCCTCAAAGGTTTCTGCTATTGCACTGAAAGTCAGCAATCCCTGTTGCAATTATTGCATTAGAAATTAAGACAAGCCCACAGACTGGAACCACATAACACTGTTCATGCAACATGCTGATTCGCATTAGGTCATGTTCTTTAAACATTTATACAGACTGTGTATTTCAAAATATGGCCCATTGAAAAATTAGTTTATAGAACAAGCAAAACACTGCACATTTTAAAGCTATAATACCATACAGTATAAATTATTAAATCTGAGCCAGACACAAAATCTTTGCGTCTTTTCATATTTCTGTTCATATATCTTTTTTTTTAAACAGACACATATTTGATTTAAAAAAACAAAAAATAACAAAGTTAAATAGCAGCTTCTGGTCCAGTTCCACAGGTTCATCATTCATATCTATACAGACATCCATAACTGGTTGTTATATGGTAACTCTGACATAACTAATAAAAACTTTTAGATTGTAAAGAGCTATAGCTATATATAGTGCCATATTTTTCTATGCATACTTAACAAGTACACCTGCAGTATCTCAAAGGCAGCAGTAATGTCTTTTTTCCCCTCTAAGCTCAAGCAGCTACTTTAATTTTCCAGTCTGCTTTCTGGTGACAAGCACAAAGTCATCCTTTAGTTATGTTTCGAACAAGTCAAACATTCTTCAAAATAGTCTTTTGTTTTCCAGAGAAGAAAGTAAGTCATACTGTAGCAAAGGCCACGCACACAATTCAGCTTCAGTTGTCAGTTCAACTTCTGGTCTTGTTTTTTTTTTTTTTTACACACACCACAGTATTTTTCAGGAGTGACAACTGTGTTGAACAGCCAAATTTCTTTTAAAAACTGCAGGTAGTGACATTCACATTTAGAAACAACATAAGCCATGTGTACAGAACCAAAGAAAACAACTAGTTAATGAGATACTTAAAAACATATTATGTAGATGTCGTCTCTTATGTGCACTGCAGAAATCATAAGGAAAAGTATTGGCTGATTTGGGTTGCCAGATCTTGCTATATAAAAGCAAATAAGTAAACAGAAAAAAATATTGGTATGGAACCACCACATGAGGGTGAGTAAATAATAAGTAAGTTTTCATTTTTTGTAGATGAACTACCCTTAATAAGTTAATAAGGCTTATAATAGGAAGACATGGCAACACTTCAACACTGTGCTTTATGAAGCAGCCTTCTGAATCTTGTACAAAAAAAATCTGTAATATTATTACTTTGGTCAGAAGTTGAAAATAACAAAACCACAAGATAACAGAATATTGCTATGGTTAACATGTCAATTATCAACGATCACATTTTTAATAGCGAGTCATGTTCTAGATGATAATGTAGAGAATTTATTCTCATATTGTAATGCAGTTGTGACTCCTGAAGCTTTACAGTGTGCATGTGGCCATACAATTGTGAAGAAATGTATGCAATTGACATTTTTTATTTTAGTAAAGTACTATATTTGTTTGAGACAGACTGGAGTTATAGGATTTTGGAGACAGATCTCAGCTCATTGTAGGCTGTGTCCGAAAGCTTATATGCAGCTACTGTAGTAATCACTTATGTGCATTTATGGTACTCCATAAAACTGACTAGATTGATCTACAACAAAATTTAGAGAGCTTTGTCGAGGAATATTCATTTCTTGTTATAAATGACATTAAAATGTGATGAATTTACAGTCTTTGAATCAGCATCTTTGTTTTTTTAGCTCAGTGGTCATGGAATCAAAAGCACAGTATTGTTGAATTTTACAGTTGCTGGATTAGTGAGATGAAGTTGTCTCGGTAGAGAAGAAACATTCTTTCATCTTTACGTTCTTTCACAGTCAATGTGGTTATTGTCTCTTAAAAGAAAGAACCAGTTTAGGCTAACTACCTGCTGTAAACTATGTAAGATTCGTAACAAAATTGATTTATACTTGCTTGTTTTCTTGTGAACAGCATTGTCTTTGACCCTCAAACACTGCAGAGGCTTAGAAATTGCGACCAATCACAACCAGGGGTGGATTTAATCATTAAGCAAGGTAAACAGCCGCTTAGGGCCACAGAAAATCTGAAAGGGCACAAATAAATACCTAGAAATATAAATTATTCTTATAAATTTAATATAACATTGTTTTATATCATATTTTGTACATTGAGGGTCTAAATATGTAAATTTGAACGTAATTATTACATCTGCGCAAATGTGTCCACCACCTTCAATCATGGACCAGTCCAGCAGTCAAATCAGTAAAGATTTAGTTTTAAAAACGAAATAGTTCATTTATTATTTTTAGTTGAGAATTCGTCTTCTAAAACTTTTGAAACGATTTGTTTTTTAAGATGCTTTACATGTTATTATTATTGCGCATTAAGATAAAATGTAGAAAAGGAGATCGAATGATACAAGAAAAAAAACAGCAAAATAATAATCTAAAAAATACAAAAGGTGCATTTTAGAACTTTTGGGCTCCATGGCTGGAATTACTTAGAGCCACAAAATCATTAAATCCGCCCCTGATCACAAAACACCGGGTCATCTGACCAATCAGAGCAAAGTATGTTCTTGAAAAGGAGGGGTTTAGATACTGATGTGACAATTCAGATCTGACAATAATCATCTCTCTCTTTCTCTCTCTCTCTCTCTCTCTCTCTCTCTCTCTCTCTCTCTCTCTCTCTCACCCTCAATTTAATTTTTATTTTTTAAAGGTGTTTAGTGAAATTTGACGGCTTTATTTTTGCTCAACTTTCATAGAATTGAAAGGACGGAATTGTGGGATATCATAGGCACCAAAAGAACATCTATATTGCTTTAAAAATTTATGGAGTCTATTTCAATAGAGACGATGTCATACAATCATTGGTTTTGGTCGTGTCCTGTTGCTACCTACCCCCCATATGCTCCATAAGCTTTTGGACACAGCACTGTTCACATTTAGAAGGCTATATGAATCACCTTTTAAATCCCCATATATTCTTATTATCTAAAAATAATCTTAAATAACTCCAGTTTTTAGATCAGCTCTCTACCACTGTAAAGTGACTACACATTCATAGAATCTCTATGCAACAACTGTTCCTCATTATATTTGGCAATTTTTTAATGACTCAGTGGAAATGCCTACTTTAACTATGTCGCGTAAGCATTAACTAAATCAGCCTTGCTATATATTTGAGGTTATAATAAGCTCTTTCTACAATTGCACTATTTCCTGCATCCTCTAAACAGTTGCTTCTTGTTATGACTTGCTTCCATTCTTCATTACCTTAGGGTTTCCCTCTATCTTTTCTGTGGAGTCAGTTGGTTTAGCTTCAGTGTTGCATTTTCTGCACAGATCTTGCATTTCCTTCAGGCACCCCTCAAGAGTCTTCACAAACAAATCTGAGTTGCTCTCTGGACTTTCACGGAAGCTGGACACGCAGAAGAGGATGTGGTCCATCTGAGGATTGTAACAGGCTCCGTAGCCATTTGGGACAACTGGGCCATAGCAGCAGAACATCTCCTCAGTGGTAGGAACCTAGCAAGTTTTTTTTGAAGAGTAAAAATTGGTGATGTAGTCTTAAACATTTCTAAAATAACTAAAGTGCCCCTGTTATGCTTTTTTATGTAATGTAGCTGTAAAAAAGACTGCAGATTCTCAAAGATCAAAGTGCAGGGTAAATGGAGTTATTTCCAGTCCAGTCTTACTTCAAGCACAAACCTCTATCAGATTTTTTTTTATTTTGACACTGTAGTTGTAGCTGAGAACTGGAAAAGGTTGCTTCAGGTTGTCACCATGTCTTAAAGATACTGTTTTTTACTTGTGACTATCATTTCAGGCTGCGATTTCACCAAGGAGTCCTGACTATCTAAATTAAAACTTACAACTGACATTATGTTGCAAGGCTCATTCTTTCAGTATATCACTGTTAGACGCACAGGTGCCAATTTCCTTTCCTGGACAAGAGTCCTTGGCAGATACAAAACAATACAAAAGTTAAGTTACAAAAATTGTGCCAAGAAATGTGAAAAACATTTGCTTATAAGAAAATATAATATAGCTTTAAATTCCAATTGGCTGGAAACACATGCATTGGTATTCATTCATTCATTCATTCATTCATTCATTTTCCTTTGGCTTCGTCCCATACTTATCAGTGGTTGCCACAGAGGAATGAACCACCAACTATTCCAGCATATGTTTTTTACGCAGCAGATGACTTTCCAGCTGCAACCCAGTACTGGGAAGCACGCATCATGTTCACACACTATGGCCAATTTAGTTAATCTAATTCACCTATAGCGCATGTCTTTGGACTGGAGGGGAAACCAGAGCACCCGGAGAAAACCCACGCCAACACGGGGAGAACATGCAAACTCCACACAGAAATGGCAACTGACCCAGCTGGGACTTGAACCAGTAACCTTACTGCTGTGAGGCGACAGTGCTAACCACTGAGTCACCATGCCTTCTGCACTGGTATTCTTAAGGCCCATTCAGAACACAGGGCATGTCTTTGTTTATAAATATCCAAAACAGCACTTAAGACTGCTATTTTTTTTAAGCACCTCTACTGTGTTGCCATCAAATAAAATAGTTGTCATACCAACTTGGTACTGTAAACAGAAGCATCCTAGGTTTCCACGGCCTCTGAGTTCTTCTGATTGGTCCACTGCTTTGCAACTGGCATTGATTCTTTTGACTTGATATGACACTTTAAAAACATGGTGCTCATGTGCAAGTCGCTGCAAATACTGTAATCCAAACAGTAATCAAATTATAGAAGAACAATGGAAAAGAAGTAATGAAATGGAAAAAAACACTTTCTGTGTTAATGCTCCCTTACTCAACAGTTGATTAAAATCCCACAGATTGCTTTCAATCTTTTGGCACAATTTTTGTTTCCTAAGAACTTCATATCAATATTTCGATAGCCTCTATAAGTGATGCTTTACGTACTAATGTCGAGAGGAGCATGTGATATGATTGATCGTGGCTGGCCTCTCATCAGTAATCAGCAAAAGTCCAATTAGATTGATTCAAGCTTACAATAAATAGACCAATTTTACCCTACTACCCTATCTTCATTTTGGAAGAATCCCCGCTTCCACCCCATCTCCTCCTTTTTCTCCCTTTACCAGAGGGAGCTCTCGAGACCTACCTGATCTTGGACCCCCTTATATGCTTCATTAATTTGTTTTTATTCAGCTCTTTGTGAGTAAATGAACTATTTTAACATTATTATAACTTATTTACTGTGCTGGTTCAATTTGTTAGGCTTACAAAAAAAATCTGCGGTTCCTTCAGTAATAGTGCCTATCTGCCATTTTTCTGTTGGTCAATTTAGCACATTTTGGATCATGGTTTACACGTGCTACGGAAGCCTCCAGAGCTGTACCTTTCATTTTCACATCTGCTTGAAACTGTAGACTAATCACAATACACTGAGATATCTGATCAATCAGAGCATAGTAGCTCTCAGAAAAGGCCATGGTTTAAAGAAACTGAATCCTTGAACAAACCATTTCAGATGCGATGGAAAAAAGAGTTGATACTGCAATGTGTACTCTGAGAAAATCAAAGTATGTTTTGACTTTGAACTTGAACAGCGTAATAGGGGCACTTTAAAATGAGAAATGCATGCACACTATAAATACCAAATCCATTTATGTTCTATGATTCAATTAGCCAACCTGGCTTGTAGAGAGAGTGAAGTGGATGCTGGTGGCGTAGGTCGTATCTGAAAACAGCTCTGGCTTTTCCAGTTTCAGCTCCTTGGCAATCTCTCGCAGCCCCAGCAAGTGATTGTCTATTGCCATTCCCGTGATTGCCTGTTTGCAAAGAGTGGAAAAGCAATGTTTTATTGGAGAACAGGCGATATGACAATCCCAGCCTCCTTCTTGACTGTAAATGACAGATTGTGTAATTGTAGTTCAAATTCAGCTGTCTATTTCACTTACTAGAATTGTGTAATTGGTTTGGGCTTTTATGGCACTCTTCAGCAACTCCATTTTCTCAGCATCCTGGATATATCAAGTAAGACAGGGATTATTGTTCTTTTATAAGCTGTTCTGACATTGACTGGGCAGTTTGAA
Source organism: Danio aesculapii (assembly GCF_903798145.1). Classification (NCBI taxonomy): domain Eukaryota; kingdom Metazoa; phylum Chordata; class Actinopteri; order Cypriniformes; family Danionidae; genus Danio; species Danio aesculapii. Next base: position 23,876,522 of record NC_079447.1, on the reverse strand, counting down.
TGGTGTTACACACTAAAACACATACAGTGATTTTGGAGCCACTGGCCATAGCTTTGACAAATGCTAAGGCTTCAGGTGTGGAGGAGCGGATATTGTCGACTCGTCCTTCTTGAAAGCGGCGTATTGATGCACTTTCATAGGTGGGCACTAGACATCCATGACATCTGTACTCAAAAAGTAAAAAAAAACAAGGTTAAACTTACAGTAAATCTTCAGTATGCTGCCCCATACGGAAAAAAACCTATATAAAAATATATGTTGTAATATGGGTTTTCTTATACAGGTTTTTAATATATGTGACATATATAAAATTGGCTGTTTTCCTATATTATATGTACATATATGCACCTATATGTTGACCTATATGTTTACCTATATATTAGTAAAATTATTAAAATCCATAGCTGCTAGACAACATAAATAAAATGAATTTATATTTTTATTTACTTAAGAACAATTAAATAGTACAAGAACAAAAATAAGACAAAAAAAATTAAGAAAAAAAAACATTTTGTTATACGTTTCTTTCTTTTCCACTATCTCGATACAAGAAAGAATTGGCCTTGTAAATGTTTCAGGAAAACATGTAAACATCATAGCTTTCCATCTCCTCTCACTTATTTGCCATAGTTAAATTCCATAGCATCCCAATTACATGTGATACCAATTTCAAGTGTTCGCCCATACATACTTTTTTTTTACATTTTTTGTTAGTTCTTAGTTATTGCCTTGATAATAGAAAATATGAGCTAGGCATCATGTATGACAGTTACCAAAGTGAGATATGAGCTAAATAGGAGACATATCTTGTATGTACATATAGGGCTTATATGTGGACATAAGCAATACCGAAGATCTATATGGCCTGTACAGTATATGCACATATATGCACCTCAATTTTGCCTATACAGTATGTAGCATATATACGCATATATGCAGCATATATAATATCATATATGTGCATATATACAGCATATAGGTTTCATATATGTGCATATTTTCTCATATAGGTTCTTTTCATGTGGGGCTCTAATGAATTATAAAGACTGACCTGTAAAATGTAAACTGGAGCGCAACTTGGACATAAGCATCAGGGCTCATTTTCTGTCTCTTGATGAACTCCTTGCCATAACCAGTGAATTTGTGGACATTCATGTCCAGGTTCTTCACAAGTCTGTGGGATATAACAGTTGATATATTTTAAAATATGTATATATTTTTTAAAAATGCAGCAATGTGGCTTTTATTTATTATATCAGCATCTATAGTAAACTTGTTTTTTTTTTTTCAAGTTTTAAATGGTGATATTTTATATAATGGTGATTATGTGAAATAATTTACTTAAACAAATATATACTTTAAAATTTAAAACTTTACTTTAAAAAATACTTTAAAAATTTCCATAAAGGCAAAGCAGAGTTTCAACATCACTTTCAGTAGCTGCGTCCCAAATGGCACACCATACACTATGCACTTATGCTCTATGTACTTATGCACTTGCACACTAAACAGCGTAGTGTATGTAGCGTCTTCCCAAATGGAACACGTTTTTTATACTAAATTCAAACCATTTCCCAGATGACGTTTGATGGTTTCCATGTTAGTGAAATAAATGACCAAAGTACCAAATAATACCTGCCTGCCATGAAAATAACCGCATTCACCATCAGAAGGCGCTATACTCGCTCTCGTAGGAGAATTTTGCTTTCATAATCCAAAATAAATTAAGCAGCGGTCGTTAAGTGTGCCAAATATTCCACACTTAATTTTACTGGTTAAATGAGTGCATCAGCCAGGTAATTAAAGTGCACTTATTATTATTTTTAGAGTTTTCAGTGTAAACGCACTACTTGCACTATTTATAATACAAAATGGCGAAGAAAAGTGCATAAGTATGCGATTTGGGACACACCTAGTGTCACCATCAGAAATTATTTTAATGAGGATTTGGTGCTCAAGAAACATTTCTTTGTTATTTTTTTATGTCAATTCAAAAGTAAAGCATCTATTTGAAATAGAAATATTTCAGCAGGCTTTGTCTGGTTGCCTATATTCATGGGCGTTTTCCATTTATTTACAGTGGGGAAAATAAGTATTGGACACCATGTTTTTCCTGGGAATAATATTTTTAAAAGAGCTGTTGACATGTAATTAAACCAGAATTTGGTAAAACCCCAAACAATACAAACATCAAAACAAAACAAAACAAAACAAAACAAAGCAAAGCAAAAAAGAGTTATATGTAATAAAAATTAAATGACACAAAAAGAAAGTACTGAACTACTGAAACATATTTAATACTTTATATAAAAGGCTTTTTTGGTAATGGCAGCTTAAAGACGGCTCTCATACTGTATGGAGAATGAAGTCACATGAATTGCTCAGGTGTGAGTTTTTCACAGACTTCAAAAGAGTGTAAAAATCTTGATGGTTCTGTGGGTCTCGTCTGTCAAATCTGATCTTTAATTTGTTTTTTATATATTGGATTCAAGTTAGGTGATTGGCTGGGCCATTTTACAGCTTTATTTTCTTTCTCTGAAAGCATTTGAAAGTTTCATTGGCTGAGTTTTGGACAATTGTCTTGCTGAAATCATCTTCATCATTCCTGGTAATGTAGATGTTGGAATGAAGCAGCTAATATTAATTTACAATGACGAAGGGCAGAGGGTTGCTGATTAACTACTGAGAGATTTCAGTTTCTGTCTGGGCCTTCACTGCTTTTCTATAGCTCCGTTTCTTCATGTGTTCAATACTTTTTATCTGCGTCATTTCATTTTATTATGCAGAATTTAATTTGTAAACTAATTAGGTTTGTTTTCTTTGCATAAGTGGATTTCCAAACATCCAGGAAAATTTTCAACAGAACCTTTAGATGGTGACATGTTCAATACTTATTTTCCCTGCTGTATGTTTTCAGATTATTATGGGAGTTTTATTTCTGCTCCTACTACTTTTATTGTTGAAAAGTATCACAGTGACATTTTGGGGAATGTTACATGTTCAAAACACTTAACAAGGAACTTTTGATATTCAAATTTAACTACAGGTTTTTCTGTTAGTGTTGGGTTTAGGGCGATAGGGCCATATAGTAAGCGGTTTACTGTATAAAACACATTATGTCTATGGAGAGTCCTCATACACCACCAATACCACTCTGTGTGTGTGTGTGTGCGTGCGTGTGCGTGTGTGTGTGCGTGCAAGCGTGCGTGTGTGTGGAAAGAGAGAGATTTACATATTGTATATACAAATGTTCCTTTTTTTTTATCCCTACCATAACAGAAAAACTAATTGGCAGCCCATTAGTTTGTTTATGTAGTGAAGTTCACATGACCAACCCAGACAATACATTGCATCAAATTATTAAGTCACTTAGTTAAACTACAGAGTTCAAATTTCAGCATTAAAAGTGGTCAAAGCAGACTTTAACAGAGAACAGAAAATACCCATGGATCATACAGACAGCTGTTAATACAGATATAGTTTTCAGTGTACAGAACTCTGCTACCTGTCTCTTGTGTTGACTCACTTCTGTAATCTGTCTGCTGAGGCTGTGAGGAAGGTCTGGATATCTGGAGAGCATTTCCAGCGCAGTCGTCTGGGGGCTGGAAGTTCACTCATGCTGGCTGCTCTCACCAGCTTAGATGGGCTTCCTCTCCTGAGAGAGAAATAGCCTTACAGTCCATCACATTACATCTTCACTAGCTTATTCTCAGCCTGGCACTATATGTGTAAGCAGAGATTTGATAATTTTTTTTGATAATTGCTGAAGCTTTTATCATGGTATAGATCTTATAACGATATTGACATAAGCTGCAGAAGAGGTACTATAATATGTACGATATCTAATAGAACTGTACAGTTTTGTTAGCAAGCAGAGTACCAACATTCTTCAGAAAAGAGAAAAGAAACTGTAAATAAAACAATCTGAATATTCTTAAAGTAATTAATATCCAGGAAGTTAAATAATATATAATTATTCCCTTGATAACAATGTCATGCATCATAACGTATTATTGAATGTCAGCACATATCTAATCTCAAGCCTTCTCATTAGAGTTGTCACTTCTGCCTCTTTGGGAAAACATAAATCAACGAAAAAGAAAAAACAACAAGATATTACAAAATCTTTCAGAAGTTTGGGTTATTTTACAGACCAACCATGAATTCTAGGTTACTTTGAAATTGTTTTCCATAAATAAAATAACAATTTGGCTTACATGTATCTCAGTAGATACTCCGAACACTGCACAAGCACTATTCCCTCAAAAGGAGAGTGTTCACACACAACGCCACAGCATCCATCTGCACCTATTACAAACTGAAATCATGGTAACACTTTATTTTACAGTACTGTTACTTATGCACTTATAGTCATTACCTAACCTTGGTAAAAACTAGGTACTGTTCACTATCTTTGAACCTAACCTTAACCAGTGTAGTTACCTTACACAGTATAACCCAGTATTTCCTTAGCTAAGTACATTGGCTGCAATGTCAAAAAAAAAAAAAAAAAAAAAAGAGTAATCACCCTAAAATGTTAAGCTAAATCAAATTAAGGTTCCACTTAATATTAGGATGCCTTAACTACTTTGTAATTATTATCAACAATAGACGGGATGTATGTCTTGTGTTCATATTGTATTGCTAAAGGTAGGTTTGATGCATAGGCTCAAGGGTGAGTTAAGCTATTAAGAATGGGTCAATGGATGGTGTAATTATAAATCACAACCCCATATCAGAAAAAGTTGAGACAGTATGGAAAGCGCAAATATAAACAGAAAGTGATTTCTAAATTTACCTTGACTTGTATTACATTGCAGACAATACAGCAAACATTATTTACTGTGTTCCTCATGATCTTTATAGTTTTTTGTTTTTTTTTCCAAAATAAACACATATTCCTATTTGGGTTCTTGCAACACAATAAAAAAAGTTGGAACAGTAAAGCATTTACCACTTTGTAATGTTGCCATTCCTTTTCTCAACACTTAAAAGACGTTAAGACAAACAAGTCTTGAAGTGGGCAACAGTATGGAGTCTTCATTGTCGCATTTTTGCTTCTCAAAATACACCACACATTCTCTACTGGAGACAGGTCGGGACTGCAGACAGGCCAGACAAGTACCTGTATCCCCTTCCTCTGCAGCCTGGACTTTGTAATGTGTGCAGAATGTGGTTTTGCATTGCTTGTTGAACTATTTTTAAACATTTCAATAATTTTCTAACGTATTTGTTAGCAAACTGGTGATCCTCGCCCCATCTTTACTCCTAAAGGACTAGACCCCTTTTTGATTTTTCTATTGTATCAAATCATAATTACCTGTTGACATCTCCTGATTCAATTCACATATTTATTTAACAAATATATCTGATTACTAGCCCTAAATTGCTCCTGTCCCAACTTTTTTTGGAATGTATTGCAGGTCTGAATGACAGGAAAGGATGTATGTTTACAAATTAAATGAAGTTGAGCAGACGAAACATGAAATATTTTGTGTTCATATTGTCTGCAATGAAATACAAGTCGAAGTAAATTTGAAAATCACTACTTTCTTTTTTTATTTGCATTTTCCAACTTGTCTCCACTTTATCTAATTTAGGGTTGTACAATTAGATGTTTTTTAAATGTAAGTACAATGTAAAAAAAACAACAACAACAAAAAAACATGTATGTGTACACAAAAAGAGAATTATACCAATTTATTCATTTAAATGTAAGTACACAGTAGTCACAACCATTATTATAATGTCACGTGTTGATCATCATTTTAACTTTACTAGATTATTAGTTTATTATTTGATCATGCTGCCTTTAGAGTTATTCATTTGTGTGTATATTATGTATGTATGTTTATTTATTTTTAAAAATATATTATAAACCAAGCCTCCCTTGGGCAGATGTTGAAAATTAGCACATTTAAACAAAAGCATAGGTTTTGTCCAATGTAATTGTAATGTCCATGTCATAAATAAAGTATTTAATTACATTAAACTGGCTTAAAACATCTCATATGACAAATAAAATAACTGATAATTAATATAAAAACATATGTTGCCATAACTTATTGGTCAGATTCTTTTTTTTTTTTACAGTGTGTAACTACATGTTATTGTAAAATTTAAAAATCATTACCATAATTTAACTTTACGATTGAACTAATCACGTGATCAATGGAATATAAATCCATCTGTAGGTTTTAGTACCTGCATGGGTTTGTCGTACCACCGGTTGCCTCCATTTTTATCCGTTCCTCCTCCATGAAGCATTAGCAAAGCTCTGTTGCTGTCATTCAGTTCAGTGGCAGTTTCCTCATCCAAACACACCAGACACAGACAGCGCTCAATCATATCCAGCGAGTCCCTGTTGGTAGAATCTGCACCCCACCGAGAAGCATTACATTTTGTGTGTGTCAGTTCCATTAACCTGTAAAGAACTTCTGCTTTTATCAAGGGGATTTTGAGTTGTTTTTTCAGACAAACTCATGTTGTTTTGTTTCTTAGTATTTGGATGTCAAATTGCAGGTCTAGGCAGATATATAGGTTGTGTGAGTTGAAGATAAATGATGTCTGACCTTTGATCAGTACTTTGCGAGCCTCGGCCCACTGTGTTCTGCCATCTGATGTGAGCAGGCCGATTGGAGGCAGACGCTCCTCTTCAATGTCTGCCATCTTTCTGATTCGCTCCAGCTGAGTGTAAAGGTCTTTTTCATTCAGCCGGCGAAAGTTCACAATCACGTCCAGAACAAAAAACTGCAAACAGGTACAGCATTTATGAGAGAAAACAACATCAAATCTGTCTCTTTACTGAGCATAACAGACTAGTAAACAATAAAAATGTGATATTTATGTTTCAATACATTAGAATATTTTTATCTATCATGCATTTTTATTCTGTTTTACAGAAGAAGCTAACTAAAACGTCATTATAGTGTAGCTCATTTTATATATCAAAAATATTAGCTAAATTATTTGGTCACTTATTAAAAAATTATTTAAAAGATCACTGCGCAGCCTCAAAATACAAATCAGTTGCCATTTTATTTTATAATTTAATTATACTTTGCTACTTTTCCACAAACCACAAAGTTTTACCCATTTTTCAGCAGCGTTTTATTAAGATTGGAATATTTATGTTAATATATTTATACAGAAATTGTTCTTAGGCATTACAACTTATATTAAATATCCTATAAAATCACTTTTGTAAATGTACAGTAACTTGAAGCAGACAACATAATAGGTTGTGTCATCATTGACTCAGCAATATAAAACCAAGACATTGTACAGGTTTTAGGTTCAAATGAAGTAATATTTACCTGATTCTTACAAGCCACTATTATATGTTCTGGTTCTGGCATGACTGTGCTCTTCTGAGCCACTAAAGTGTCTGTTTTTGTTCCTGGCAGCCGGTAGGAGGTGAAGACCTTGTTGTACTGATCCATACACAGTGGCGTCCCGGCCAGCTGCCCCCGAGCATGTTCTACCGGGAGAGCACGTCTGCAAGAAAACATCTATTTTTACTACAATAAAGCTTAATGTGATATGAGAATAAAAAATACATATAGTGTAAACATAAGTGTAACCTACCCATCAATAAGAGATTTATACTCTAATACACCAGAAATAAGTTTGGCAGCAAATCTGTTAAAAAAAAAATTAAAACATGTTTTCAGTCATTTTAAAATATATTTCTTCACCAAATAGTAATATTGTGACATTTAATATAGTTTTAAAATCACTTTTTTTTTTTTTTTTAAATTAATTGAATATGCATTAATTAAACTTTTCAGCATCATTACTCTAGTCTTCAGTGACACTCAATCCTTCAGACATCAATCTCAATATGCTGATTTGCTTTTCAAGAAACATTTTTTTTAACCATCAGTGTTAAACACAGCTTGGTATGTAATGAATAGTAAGTTAAAAATATATATATTTGGAAATCTTTTCTAAAATTGTAAATATTTTAGATCTATTTAATGCACACTGAATATAATTGTTTACATGAAATAATGCACATTCATTTAATTCCTTTGTTTTAATTAGCACAATCAATCAGGGACTATTAACAAAGTCTCCAAAGGGACTAAATCAAAACTTGACAAATTATTTACATTTAGCTATTAATATAGAATTTTTTTAATAAAGAAAATTCTATTATGGTATGAAATTGTTTTTCTCTGACAATCTTTTTAGAAGCTGTTCATCATGTATTTTAGAATCAGCATCAAGTAAGGGTGTAAACAATATCCATTAACAGTTTTTATTTAGCATAAATCTTTGCTCTGACAACTTATTTAAAACATGTTACATTTATTGAATTTTTATTTATTTATTTATTTATTTATTTTTATTTATTTATTATTTTTATAATTTTTGCCTGGGTTGTTCTTGTAAATTATGATCCAAAAACTGGATAAAGAGTTGCTAGTCTGACCAAGGTTCCATAATTAATCAAGGCACAAACAAAAAATGAATCAAAAAGCACCCATAAATCATAAGCTACAGGCAATTACAAATGAACGGATATATTTTTGCAGTGTGGGAGGACACTTTGTTCATATGTTTCCTAATCTCTAGATTAAACTGCTGATGGAGAAATCTATTTTTAGTTAATGACCTACTCAATTACACAGTTATATGGACAAAATCATGTGATTTACAGACTTTACAGCTTGACTCAGCCCTAGCACATTTACTGTACTGGATCATTAATTAATCTACGTCGATATTTGCCTTTTAATAAATTGCTATCAGTGAAGCTATGAGTAAAAATTGCCCTTGATGTTTCTCCAGACTCTCATACCTGAGGACATCACTTTGACCCCTGAAGTTCTGCTTGGGAAAGACCATGACAGGACTGGAGTTGACAGGTAATGCCAATCTGTTGTTCAAGTACATGTCTTCAAGCCAATAATCATACACCTAACACAATGATCAGAAACAAGAGTTTAAACACTTTTGAACAACTTTAAACAAATTGTTTCTGCACTTTTTAGTCACAGTTGCTACAGTATAGTACTTACCCAATTGGCCTTTTGTTCGCTTCTCTCCAGTAACTTTTTCTGAAGAACTTCTCCGACTCCGCCAGGTGCTCCAAATTTCTCTACAACAGCTTTAGTCTTTCTGAACTGGTCCTCTGGGATGAGGTGACCCATGCATTTCAGGTACATGTCCAGTGTTTGCTTCAAGGGGGGAACGGGAAGCTTCGGGAGTCCCTAAATTCACATTAACATCAGAGATTTATTGTAAATCTTTCATTTACAGTATTATTCCTTAAAGTAATAGTTCACCCAAAAATGAAAATGCACTCACTATTTACTCACACTCAAGTGGTTCTAAACCGCTACAAGTTTGTTTATTTTGTTCAACCTAAAATTATATTATGAAGAAAGCTCAAAACTATTAACACTGGCATGCATTGTAGAAAAAAAAAGAAATGCTATGGAAGTCAATGTTAGAGATTCTCAGCATTTTTCAAAATAGCTTATCTTGTGTTCAACAGATGGATGAAAGAAAGTCAAATTATTCTGGAACAAGTGAAGGGAGGCAAAGCGGTGGCACAGTGAGTAGCACAATCACCTCACAGCAAGAAGGTCGCTGGTTCGAGCCTCGGCTGGGTCAGTTGGCATTTCTGTTTGGAGTTTGCATGTTCTCCCTGTGTTCGCATGGGTTTCCCCCACAAGTCCAAAGACATGTGATGTAGGTGAATTGGGTAGGCTAAATTGGCCGTAGTGTATGAGTGTGGATGGATGTGTATGAATGTTTCCCAGTGATGGGTTGCAGCTGGAAGGGCATTCGCTGCGTAAAACATATGCTGGATAAGTTGGCGGTTCATTCTTCTGTGGCAACCCCAGAGTAATAAAGGGACTAAGCCAAAAAAAAATGAATGAATGAATGAAAGTGAAGAGAGAGTAGATGATGAATTATTTCTTTAACAGGCATTTATGTTGTAGGTCTTGTAGTATTTGATCAAATGCTAATGAGTCTCTTATCTAATTGGCTTTGATAGGATCTTTATAAATTGTTTATGGCCCAATTATTTACTTATGTCTGTATGCATGCTAAATGTTTATGCAGTTATGTATGCATTTTTTAAAATTCTTAAAAAACAAAACAAAAAAAAAAAGACTCCCTTCCACAGGTTTAAAATTAGCAAGTGTGCTTAAACACTTAAACAAATGCAAATTTTTGTCCAATTTTCCCATCTCGATGTCCATGTCATACATAAAAAAATAAACTAAATTAATAAATAGACTTAAAACAGATCACATGACAAAAAAAATAACTGATTTGACAAATAAAGTCACTGATAATTATTATAAAAACATATGTTGTTATGACTTATTGGTCAGATTATTTTTTACAGTGTAACTACATGTTACTGTAAAAAAAAAAAAAGGTCATTACCATAATTTAATTTCTGGACTTTCATTTTTGGGTGAACTGTTTCTTTAACAAGCAAGTCTTAATTAATCATATGCTAATGAGTCGCTTGCCTAATTAGCTTTGATAGGGTTTTCATTTTTTTTAATGCTACAGTTTATCCCGTGTTATGCTTAAAGATTTTATTCCCCCTGTTTTTGATTCTGTACAACAAGAGAATTTCTGTAATAATTTCACAGATAAAACATGATCAACATGTGGACTTCAATGACAGCTTGTAAGTATAAGAAGTAATGTTATAAACATAAAACAACTTTAGTCACATTTTACATGCAAAATGTGTTTTGCTTACACACGGATCCCCCGTGTCTCTTGCTTGGTCCGTTTTCGAAACTGGCATCCTCAAAGTTGAAGAGTTCAGTGAAGAAAGATGCAAACTGACTAACAGTTTTCGTAGTTACCTCTGAAGCAGAAAGAAATGAGGAAGTAAGAATTCACTAGAAATAGCTTTACTACATTTCGTTTTAGAAATGCAATTATTCTTAGAAAATACATCAACAATGCTTTTTTGATTTCTTCATCAACCACATCAGACAAGGAGCAAGCTTAAAAATGAATGTTGAGTTTTTTAAATGAATATAAAGTTTTAATATAATTAAAATGCCTTTTTGCATTTAAATAAAATAGAAAGTCTTTTAAACTCCTTACTCAAATATGAAGCAATAATAAACAGGTTTCACGTTATATTCTTTAAAGTATATAGTTTAAAGGTACTCACCAAAATGTCATACCCACTGTCGAGTCTACAGATGTCTCAAAGGGTTTGTCCAGATTCATAATTCCGACGTGCCGTTAATAACGTCTGTTAACTTGTTTCAGGCGGCATACTTGCGTCCCATTCATTGAGCTCAGGAGCTTCGGATGCTCCTCAGGAAAGATGCTGAAGGATGCTGAAGAAGCGCTACCTTTCCCAGACTCCTCCCTCTAAACTCTATTCGCTCGAATCCGCATCTGCCAGCCCACCTCATACTCACTTTAACTTGAGTCCTTGAGCAAAATTTATGAGCACCCTTCTACATCTCCTAGAAGAAGAAGAAATGTCCGTGAAGGAGCGCGCTCGATAATTTAATTAAAATGGAAAAGCGGAAAGGTTTATTATATACCATACTGATTGATTAACAATTGTTTCTCTTTCTTTTAAATAAATATAGTCGATTTGCAGCTGTTTGGTAAAAATACTTATTTTTGTCAATCGCTTTATATTCGTGATCCTTTCTCTGGAGTTGAATATAGCCTACATTTGCTGCCTATCATAAAGAATAATGACGCAACAAGAATGTTGTGTTTTATTCATGTAAATGCACATGCATGAGGGAGTTATATCAATAATTATTTGCTGTTTTCTTTATTGATATGAACTAATTTCGTTTTTTCGTCATTTTTCTGCGCGTTAATGCTTTTCATTGCATTAAAATGAATGCGATATTTTATCTTGTTTATTTACGTTTAACATTCGTTTCTGTTTTAACTGTCAATAATTAATCATAGTGATTATGTGAGATCATGTAAATCAAATTATTATTTTTTTCATTGTAGATAGGAGAATGTGTATGCTTTGGAAAAAAAAAAGTCACATTGCGCACAAGGCATCTCACAGTTTTCTTTAATTATGTACATTTGATATGCACATATGTACACCATTATATTTCATAATATACAGCAATGCATTCCAGAAATACACCCTAAACATTTAATACTCGAAACAGACACTGAGAAGGCAGGATTCACACCAGTTCCATCATTTTTTTTCTATGAAGGTGTCAGGTGACATTTTGCATATTAGTTGTAACAGCACAAAATCGGCGGAATAACTTGAACGAAGGCCCATTTAATACGTACACACGCATCTTCATATTTAATGTTTGCACCATATTTATATCCCTGAATACAACTTAATACAGCGGAATACTATACAATTAAATAAATCTTTTGCATTTCTTTTGTATTGAAGGAAAAAAAATATTAGTCTCATCATTTCAGTAAATTGAATAAATCATTGTATGATTGTAAGCCGTTCACCAGCAGGTTTTTCCTCGGGAGAATGAGTAACATGTAAATGAGTGAATGAAAAACATTTATATTCAGCAGAGGTTTTCTTTTAAACAGGATTGTATCAGGGACAGACAACTCAGACTATATGTATTCTGGCTCAGACGTCTCTTCTTCAGAGAATGACTTTGATTGTCCAGCAAATGTCCCGTTCTCGTCGATCGGCACGCAGTTACCGGACGAACTGTAGCCGTGCTTCTTTCTTTGGCGTTCTTCCATTCTGATCGTATCGTATAGACCTGTGGCTCCCTCCTCCAGAAGCATGTTTCTCTCGGAATGGGATGGTTTCATTAAGCACACGTTGCGCAGCAGTAGCAAGGCTGGTGCGTAAAGTACGTTCGCCAGACCCATGCCCAGATTGAGCTGCACAAAACCGAGGTCGTGCACTATTTTACCGGCCACGATAGGGCCCAGCGCGTAGGCAACACAGTAGGAGATGTCTGCAATAGCGTATACACTACCATACACAGACACGTGACGGACGTCTACGAGAAAAGCGAGTGTGGGTAATAAAGCTGTGTCTACCAGTGCAATGCCGAAACAAACGCCACACAGGGGGATTATCAGCTGCTCAAAGTTTTTGCAAGCCGGCACAATGCACGAGCTGGCACCAATGATGACCATGCCAAGTGCACCATAAAACCACTGTAAGTGTGGATACTTTGCTCCCAGCTTGACAGTGAGATAAACGCCTAATATGTGAGGGAAGAAGGCTGGCAGCCAGGTGATCCCGATCTGCCATTGGGATGCATTCATGGTCTCCTCCATCCAGTTTGCGATGGTGGGCTCCAGAAAAGCAAGGGGGATGTTACATGTGGTCAAAGCTCCTGCCACGACCGCTATGTACGGGTCGATCATTAGTTTGTAAATTGGGGTGCCGACCGGCATGTTCTCTCTAGTCCTACTGGAAAAGGGCTTGAGGACAGTCAGGCATAGTATACCGTCTGCCAAACACACACAGGCGAGCGCAATGAACGGGACGCGTTTGCCCGCGAACTCATACAGTACCCCTCCAAACGGGGGCGCCGCCAGGCTTCCGAAGGAGATGAAGGCGAGGGCAATGCCCAGCGCGCGACTCCTCTCCGACTCCTCCGCGAACTTGTCCGCGATCATGGCAATTCCTGAAGTGTCTGCGAACGCCGAGCCGAGCCCTTGCAGACTGCGCGCCATGAACAGGGTCGCGTAGTTCTCGGCGAAGGCAAAAATGCACGTTGAGACGAACATGATACTGAGTCCAATTAAAAGTGGGATGTCGTAGCCGACTCGGTCTATGAAAGTTCCAGTCAAAGGATTGACAAGGAGCTGCAAAATGGCTTTTGAGGCGAAAAGCACGCCGATCTGCAGGTCAAAGTTCTCGTTTTGCGTGCTGTTGATTGAGGAATTACCCTTTACATGCGCCTGCTCCGATTCGCTCTCTAAGTGCGCTAAGTAGTCGGGCACAATTGGCACGATGACCATGTAAAGCATATTGTCTAGCAGAAGTGCCACGCACACAATGACTAGAATAATCCTTCTTTGTCGCTCGGGGTCCTGGATCGCATTTCCTAACTGTTTAGTTCTTTCCCCCATCTCCGAGAGTTTAACGGCGGCGGTTTGCGCCAAGCCACCCGATTCCTCCGTAGCCATGATCCACACACTTCGGTCGCTTCAGGAAAAATGCTCTTAACTCTCTTCTACGCTGTGCTTCTCTCCCCGAGAAAGTCTGCGCGCACCGGGTTGCCCAGCACTCACTAAATAGTGAAGCCTCGGCGCGCGGAGCAACTTTTCCTGCTTTACCTTGCAGTCCGTCTTTGCGCGTGCATTTCCTCTCTCGCGACTGCTGTCACGCAGTGTTGTTTCATCGTATTCGGGTCAAAAACTCACAGTCAGGTCAAAAATTCGCCTTCTCGCTTTCCCTCCTTCTTCACGCTGTCATTGTGGCAGGACGCGCGGAGCCCGAATGAGCGTCAATGGATGAATTCACCTGTAGCGCAGTGTCATCATTTCCCCTCAGCCGTCTTCTTATTGATGCCACCCAATGCAGATGCGCTTACATGTTGATTCCATTGGAATCGCTCCTCTCTTTTTTTCCCAAGGATGTGACGCACTGTTTGCTGGCCCCTCAAGTGGTTCCCCCAACCAGCTGGGTCTTTTATGCTCATTTAACACGTCAAGCTCCTACCCAGTAACGCCAAGCCTTGCTTTATAACTTTCAGATATTGAGCGAGCTTCTGTAACTGCTTAGGACCACAAACCTTAAGTCACTGAGCTCGACAGATATGCTGACTGTGAGGAAGATGTCTGCAAGTGTTGCTCTGTAAGACCTCACCGGCTGACTGAGAACTTATTGATCGCCGTTGTTTGTTTTGAAACGCCATACGCGATCATTTGTTTTAAGAAACAGACTTTGGAAAGTTATGCTAAAAAAAAAACCAAATTTTCCAGATAGGTTTGCTGGAGATTTCAGATTCCAGATAGGTTAGCTTAAGATTTCAGTTGGAAAGGCTATGAGGAAGAGAAAAAAAGAAAGAAAAGGGTCTCACATGAAGCGTGCTTAATTTAACTAAATGTATAACTAAGTCACGCAAATTTAAATGGGTTTAGTGTCGTATCACAGGCTTTTAAGGATTAAGATTATATACTTAAAGGGATACTTCACCCCAAAATGACTTTTTTTTTCAACATTTATTCTCTCTTCACTTGTTCCAAACCTAAACACTAAAGAAGATATTTTAAAGAAAGCTGAAAGCCTGTAACCATTGACATTTGTCGTACTTGTTTTTCCTTCTAAAGAAGTCAGTGGTTACAGATTTTCAGCTTTTTTTCATATCTTTTTTAGCGTCCAACAGAGTAAAGAAACCTTTAAAAGTCCAGAACAATTTGAGGGTGAGTACATTTTTGGGTGAAACCTCCCTTTAAATGTGTATAAACGCATTTTTAAAATGAATTTTTTAATGTACAACATTAAATATAATTATAGGATAGCATCTGTTTTAATAAATATTATAAATAGCATTGTATTTATAGAGTAGCAATAGTTTGCTTCACTTAATGCTATATTTATTGTGTTAAAACCATAGTGTGGTAATCAGTGGCGCTTATTGAATTTCAGCACCACCGCGCGCTGGACAGCTCCTCATTCTTTAAAGCAGAGATTGATCGGCCGTAAACTGGAGATTTGTCCTCAAGCTTTCAAGGTAGCAGTGACAGGAATAAGCTTTGTCATTTTTAAAGATTTGTTTTCTTGCTGTTGACTGACAGGGATGTAATGTGTAGTGTGTTAACGTAAGGTGTGATCAGTGATTTTACCAATGATGTATCGCCATCTGCTGTACAGAGCTGGCAGTGAACTCAGTAGATAACTGGATAACTCTGGAGAAGAATAATTGTGTGTTGGTGACATCTAGTGGTTCTTTTGGCACACTAAAGATCAAATATCTGAATCAATGTGTTAATGCTCAATTTCGATGGTTTGTGGTACAATTTGTTTTTAGGCCAAGTTACTGAAAGGTCTGACTGTATAGTTTGAGCAAAATCTGAAAAACAGCAAAGAGCTGTTATGCTTGTAGGAAGAATAAGGGTGATACAGGAATATTGCTAAACCCTTCTGCATGTATGAAGCAAGTATGATATGTTTGTGGTAGCAGGTAGGTTTCCTAAAAATACAAAATTTTACAAAAAGTTGTAGTAAATAATGCATCAAATAAAAATGAGCACACCTCTCACAATAATTATCTTTAACATTAGTTAATAAACATGCAGCTGTTAATTTTTAGTTCATGTTAGCTCAGTTCTAATAAATAATATTTACTCTAAAATACTATCTATATATGAGCAATTTAACACGCGTAGCTGTAGCATGCATTGGCAGACCGAGTACCTTAGTGTCCCACCAGTGACGATATACAGCCATATCGCACTGCTACAAGGGGGATATTACGTTTATACGACAGTTTGACAGCATGATTGTGTATATTAAAAAAATCAAACACGGAGAGTCTAAAAAAAAAAACTTTTGTATGAGTAACTACTCTTTTCTGCTGTAATTCACATCTGCAGCTGGTCAGAACAGCAGAAACCGTTGCTACTTCAGCAACGTCACTTTAGAGCTATAGTATTTGAATAAAGTTCCTCCTCATACAAAAGGTTTTTGAGACTCTCTGTGTTTGAATCTCTTTTTTATATAGACGATTATGCCATCAAACTGTTGAATAAATGCAACAATCGTAGCAGTGTGATCAGGGGCGGATTTAGTGATTTTGAGGGCCAAACAGTCCTAAAATGCACTCTTTGTAGTTTTATTAAGTTTTTTATTTATTTATTTTGCATTTTTTTCTTTTATATCACTGAATCTCCTTTTTCATGTTTTATCTTAATGAAATCTCTACATTTTAAGCGATTTTGTTTTCTTAAATTGAATTCAAAACTAAAAAAAGGAATAAATCGAAAATAATAAATAGTTTTTAAAACTGAATCTTTACCTGACTTGACTGTTAGGACTGCTCCATGATTGGGTGTGTAAGACAAATTTGCGTGGATGTTATAATTACGTTAAAATTTCATTTTTATACCCCCACCATACAAAATATGATAAAAAAAAAACAATGTTATGTGTATAAATTATACTTCTAGTATCACTAAGGCACTCGGTCTGCAGCCTCGAGCCAACGCACGGGGCTCCCACAAGTGCCGATGTTAACCATATCCCACTGCTACTCGTGTGATATTGTTCATTTATACAACAGTTCTGTCTGGTTCTCGAATCTTGGTGTCTTTGTTACACGTTCCATGTCCTCACTATAGTACAGCTAATATAACTACAGTTAATTATGCATAATGACACAAAACTAACCTTAAACATATAATTAGTATGAACATAGTACATTTAAATAATTAATATTACTCAGTAGCTAAATGAATAGGTTTACTTTAAGTAACACTCTAAAATGAAGTGTAACTTTTTCTTACAAAAAGTGCAAATAAATAAAGTCATTAAAAAAATAATAATAAAATAAAATAATGAATTTGTAGCATTAGAGGATGTGGTGCATTTATCTGTGGCATGTAGTGCACTACATAATACGCATTCGAATCATCTGTTTTCTCCAGCGAGCTGTTGTTTTCATTTGTTCATTCTGTCTTCCTGTCGCTCTCTTTTTCTCGGCTAATCCTCTTTCTCTGCCCCCCCCCTCCCTCTCCCTCTCTCTCTCTCTCTCTCTCTCTCTCTCTCTCTCTCTCTCTCTCTCTCTCTCTCTCTCTCTCTCTCTCTCTCTCTCTCTCTCTCTGCAGTCTATTCATTCACTGGAAATAATATGGTTTTAATTCCTGGCACCAGCTTGTCGTGGTGTATATGTCATTTTCACAATCCCTCCTTTTCCTGCTCACTGAATTCTTTTCTCTTTTTTTTTCTTTTTTTCAGAATTTTCTGATCTTATCTGATATCTTGAGAAATCGAGTCATGCATAAATTATTCTGTGGATAAAAGTATTAATTCATGATGTCTGAATTAAGCCTTAATTATTTAGCCTTTTGGGCTAAATAATTAAGGCTTAGTTCTGTCATCAAGAACTCACCCTGCACTTGTTCCAAACCCTTTTTTAAAATAGATATATGTGCCTCTGGACCACAAAACTAATCTTATGTTGCACAGGTATATTTGTGAGAATAGGCAAAAATACATTGAGTGAGTAAACATGATCAATTTTTATTTTATGCCAAAAAGCATTTGATTATTATGTAATGAAGACATTTCCATGAAGAAATTTTGTAAATTTGCTATTGTAAATCTATCAAAAAGAAAATTTCGAAACAAAATTTTTGATGGCTGAATTTGGACATCTTTAATAGCAGTATTCTCAATATTTTGCCACAAATCAGCCAAAACTACACTGTATAAAATATCTGTGAATTAGCAGTTTTTCCTATTTTGTGTTTCATGTTTTTATGTTGTTTCTCCATTAATTGATGCTTTTGAATTTCATTATGAGACCTTGAGCTTTCGTCCGACAACTTTTAACCTTGAAAGTTTTGAAAAGTAACTTTTAATAACATTTTTAATAGTGTTTAAAAATTTGATAAAAGTGATGCATTGTTTGGATCGGTTACAAAAGCCTTGTGATAAACCACAAGTACACTGTAAAAAAATGCAGGGTTCCACACAAATCATTTATATTGTCCCAACACAAATTGTTTAAGTTAACTTTACAGAGTTGAGAATACTTTTTTTTTTGTTCAATACGTATTCTCAACGAAATCTCAAATAATTGTGTTGCTTCAGCTTTTATAAAATAAGTAGTTTGAACACTTTTAGTTTACATTTTCTGATATTTTACAGACTTATTTTTCTATATATTATTTCAAACTACTTAAATGTCAAAAAAAAAGTCACTTTGTTAAACTACAGTTGAATTTATACCAAAAGTTGATGAAGCAGAGATCAGCATCTCATAATGCAATTCATAACTGTAAATAAACAGAAAACAATATGGAAACTGTTAATTAACAGATATTTTTATAGAGCAAACATCAATGAAAGGTTTTCCAAAAAAGTGTGGTCACAAATTCTGGAAATGGGTACATTTCAATCTAGTAGACTTTGACTTAAAAATTTCTACATAATATATATATATATGGATATTAATTTCCAGTTTCCAACATTTACCATTTCTTATTTTGTCTTGAACAGGAAAAAAATAAACACATATAAGTTTGGAACCATTTGACGTTGAGTATGGTGAGCTGTTAGAGCTTCCAGTTGTATTCTGTTGACAAAAATAACCTCAACTCTTTGAGTTGTTATTTTTAAAAGAGTCACTTTAAATCTGGAAGAATTTTTACAAGTTACAATGGTTGCTTGAGTGAGTCTTGTTCAGCATTTCTGTTTATTTGCCTGGCAGGCTCTCAGTGAATTTATTTTGTGCATGATGTTTTAAAAATTTGATTCCACATGGAAGCAGAATAGTGTAATTCTTTGGCTTTGGCTACGTTGATGTGTTTATCTTCTGGTTATGACAGTACAGTGTTTGGCATCAGACTGGTGTGTTTTTGCCATGCCAAACCCGATAAACGTGAACATGTGAAACTGAAATATGCAGCAACAGAATGATTAGACATTTAATCTGTGTGCCTGACTCAGTGAATCATAAACTGAAGGATTAAGCTAACCTGGTTGAGAAAATACAATTTCATTAATGGAGAATGGCTCAGACTGCAGCCAAACTTGTCACTTGTAAAAAAATATATAACAACCCAAGCTAAGAAATGGCTACACTTCATCATCAGCTCTCTGTTTCTGTTCAAGTTAACCAGCAGCAAACATGAATGGGCTGATTCACATTTTAAAGTCTTGTTACCAGTTTGGGGGTTTCGTTCTGAAAATGTACCCCTATATATATTTCTGGAGATCGCGAATTATGTCCCAGTAGTAACATTTCTTTTGCAGTTTTGTTTTCGCGAATCCAACAGAGGCCGCTGTGTATGCTTTTGAGATCTCAAATTTCTGTCGCGTGGGCCATTCATGCCTGCTGTTCTCGTGTAAATCCACCAGAGGCAGCTGTCGACTGACTGATTTAGTGACTGACCAACTGATCGATCCCCCCACCCTCCCCCTTCCCTAAACCCAATAAATAGTGTTTTAAAAAGCCCCGATTGGCCAGCAGCCACCCACTTCCCTAAACCCAACCAACAATGTTTTGAAAAGCAATCCAGAAAAAGAAAAGCCCCATGAGTTTTATCATGTTCTCAGATTTGACCACATTCTCACCCTGTTATTTACTTGTTTGTTTTATTTTTTGGGTTTTGTTTTTGTCTTACCTGCTTTCTGGAACCGTTCTTTGCTGGACTGGAACCCTGTCATTGCAGTCAACTCCTCTCTGCGTCTCAAGCGACGTACATGGCAAGCTAATTGGGCAAACTGGTAACAACCATGGAAACTGGAAAGCCATCCATACGGAGGTAAGCGGTCTGCTGCTAGCGTGAAAAAGAACGGCATCATATCTCCCCGTATCGTTCATTTTAAAGATGAAATTCAGCCAAACGTACTTCTGGCTACATAATTCGTGATCTCCAGAAATGTATATAGGGCTACGTTTTCAGAATGAGCCTATGTTGGCAATTTCACTTAATATATATCCAAATACTTTATTAATACTTGTAGACTTCCGGTTTAGTCCACCATGTGAAGTCGCAAAGTCGGGAGCTCTGCAAACTAATTCTTAAATTTACTAAATACATAGTTACAACCTACTCCAAGTTTATTAATACTTGTATGAGTATAACTGCAAACTGCTGTAATCTACTGTTAACAAATTGTAAATACTTTTTCATTATCATTCATGTATGTTGTTAAGGTTAACTAAAGATTCATAAATTGTTCCCTGTGTTTGTAACAAACTGAAGTCATGAAAAACTGTTACCTAATTTAAATAATAGTTTTCAGTTTAGGTACTAAAACGTATAAAATGTAAATAAATTAAAGTTTTGTAAAAACAACCAAAAAAAAAAAAAAAAAAACTAACAAACAAAAAACTGATAAAATGACAAAATCTGGCTAATTTTATTGTCTATTTGAGTAATTCAAGCAAATTGCTTTGGATTTTTTGATCATTTTATCATATGAATTGGTTGGTTTTTAAAATTTTGTTTAAAGCAAAGGTTTTTGTGTTTTTTATTAACTTTTATTTTTAGTAAAAACTTATTTAAGTGAAAATATGAGGTTTGTATGATGCTTTTAATTCAACATTTGTTTTTTTAAGCAACATGTTTTTTATTACTATTTATTTTTATTTAATTATTGTATTTTATGTTTAAGTTTACGTTAACTACAGTATAATAAGCCGTGGTAACAAATTACCAAAACTTTCTGTGATAGTTTCCCTAAAAATGAAAATATGCTCATTATTTACACACCCTCCAGTGGTTTCAAAACTCTTGAGGTTTTTTTTCTGTTAAAAGCAAACAATATTTTTAAAAAAATGTTAGTAACTGGTAACCACTAACATCCACAGCAGGAAAAACAAATGTCATGGAAGTCAGTGGTTACAGGTCTCTATCATTTTTCAAAATATCATCTTTGACTTTGAAAGAAGCTCCAGCTTGTTTGTGACAAGTGAATGATGGTGAGTAAATGATGGCAGAATTTTCTGTTTTGAAAACTGAACTAGATTAACTGTAAACTTTTGAACTATCCATTTAAATTAAACTGAAAAGTGACAATATAAAAACAAAAGCTCATTTTAAATATGAATAAATACAACAACAGGGGATTGTTTAAATGATAATTAATTCTAGGTACTGATTTTCTGATAATCATATATTGCAGGTCTGGTCAAGTTTCTACAAACGTTATGAAGGCAATAAGAGCATTTTTATTCTGCACTATAGTTACAATGACTTCAGTGCTTTAAATGACTGAGAACACAGAGCTCTCTAAAGAGCAATGACGCACACGTCAGTAATCCAGATTACACCGCATCCATAATCCTTTAAAATACAATTTCCTTAAAAAACAACTAAAATGGTTTTGATTGTGTTATGCCTACTGTTAATTGTTAATCCATGTATTTCATATTTCTGAGCGCACAAATCCTCAATTTCTTAATATTTGGTGTTAAATGCAGCTCGTTTTTTCATCATCTGTTCACCGATGTTGTGTTGAGTATCTCTATTTGTTAAAACTGCCAGCATGAGCTGACAATTCTGTTGATATGCCAGGCTGCTTCTCATGCACATGTGCGCAATGATTGCATAATCTGCTTCAAATGTTTTTTAATCAAATAAAAATACATGGCTTCTGGCAGCCGCTCTGACCTTGCACCCTGCTCTCGAACCATCGGACATCTGATCATAAGCTCGACTGATTACTCTAGATTGAAGAGCAGGGGCTCAGACTGACTGCCAGAGCAATGTGTTGCATATTAGAAATTCACCAGCAATCACAATGTTTGCATCTCCGCATAACATTACATATGCCATTTATTACTTCAGCTGTCAACTTTAAAACTTCTCTGCTTGGATTTCATGTTGATATGCAGTGTCAGACAAAAGATTTGGGATGTTTTTTAAAGGATTAGTTCACCCAAAAATGAAAATGTTGTTATTAAATACCCTCATGTCGTGTCCCCTGAGACCTTCATTCAATTTCGAAACACAAATAAAGATATTTTAGATGAAATCTGAGAGCTCTCTCATCCTCCATAGACAGCAATGGTAATTACTTAAGGCATTCAAAGAGCAGAAACCAGAACCAAAAATGGTCAAAATATTCAGTATGACTTTAGTGGTTCAGCTGTAATCATACGAAGCTCTAATCACACTTTATGTGTGCTAAAAAAAATGGTAACAATGAATTTGTTTGCTAATGTTTTCCCAGTCATATCATGATGCATGTTTATTACGGTGCTTGCATGGTGTACTGCTGCCTCTAATGGCAATATGTCATATTGCTCGTAGATGACCTGAAGTGGGAGAGAAACGAAACAGTCACATTTATAGTTTTGTTTTTGTTGTGTTTTTTGCCACATAAAATTGAGCTTTGCGTGATTACAGTTATTGATTGTTTTTGGCTCCTTTTCTGGACTTTGAATGTCTCGTGACTATTGCGTTGTATAGAGAATGAGGAACCTCTCTGGTTTCACTTAAAGAATCTTGATTCACAAGTTCACACTTACAGATATTTGAATGAATAGAATATGTATATTTCATGTGCTGTCCGAGGAGCGGGATCTAAGCTGGGAAAGACACCCTAACTGATGTTATATTAGAGTGGTGGAAGGATGCTGAAAGGCAAGAGAAAACGAAGGTAGCCTGGTAATTTAGCGGTTTGGTCTTAAGATGGTTGCGTAGTAGAATGTTTGTGGTAAATTAACCTTGTCAAATAGAATGATTGTCAATGATGAATTAGCCTTGTCAAAACATCTAAACTTGCTTCTTCCAAAATTAATTTACAAAACACTTTGAGTTCTAAAGATGAAGAAAGCACATTAATTGAAATCACAAGAGGGTGAGTAATTAATAACAGAATTTTCATTTTTGGATTTGGATTGGATTAATCCTTACAAGATCAGAAATACAGTTAAAAACTTTTACATTTTATTTTATAAAAATAAAATATAAGTATTTTATTTCAAATCAAAAACAGGTTTTTTTTTATATTGAATGTTGTCGAAAAATTATATTATTCCTTTGATAAAAGATAAACTGTCAGCATTATTATTCCAGTCTTCAGCTAAATGCTCCTTTAGAAAACATATTGTTCTAAATCTCTGCCCATTTTTTTATTTAAACAGTATGACTAGAATAGGACATTATTTTCAACATTATATTGTTGTTTCAGAATTTAGTTGAAGCATTAAAGACTTTACGTGCTTTTAATGTGATTAAATATCCTTTAATTATGTTTGTGAATTTAATTTGATGTGGACACCAAAATGGGAAATCTGGTTTCTATATATGCAGTGGGTTCACATTTAATAATATGAATAAAAAAGATGGATTGTACATTACATGCAGAGCCTAAAGCTGTCATTATTATGTTGCAGCACTCTTTATGATTTAGACACACTGGTAATATTTTTGCTGCCTACAAGTTTTTTAGTTGACTTAAGTGAACATTTCAAGTAATTTTAACTCACATCAGTCTAAACTAAACTATTAACTAAACATATTTAGTTGAAACCTGAAAATTAAAGTAACAAAAACATTTGAGTTCATGACATTCTGACACACATCTTTTTAAAATGTGAATCTACATACATTTGTATAACATACAGGCAGCATTGTATGTTTGGACTTCAATTTGTTGTTAATAATTTATGTTACTACTGAAGTTCTTTAAATGTATTGTCTATTGCTTTGGTCTATTTTACTACTACTATCATGAAACCCAATAACTATACTAGTGCATTAAATAGGGCCCTAAAAATACAATAATTACCAGTATACTTAAATATGTAAACAATGAACATCTCAAATAAAAAGTTTGTTCATATTTTGTATTTGTAATTTCTTAAATTTATGGCAGATTTTTATTTTATCCAGAGAACTCAGTTACCACACAGTAGTCCAGCCAGAAATGTTTATTTCAGTGTTGTGCATCATGGCTAAAATATACAAATTAGTCGCTCACAAGACATCTGTTAAACATTCACATCATTCACAGGTTAATCCAAGTGCACTTGAGGAAGACAAGCTTAAAGTGGACACAAAGACTAGTCCGTTTCTAGAATGACAAGTGACACGAAACCACAGAAAGTGTCAGTAAATAGAACTGTGCTTATCCATCATTTGTTCTTCAGCATTTCAACAACACAGAAAACGATATGCCTCCTTGTTTTAATAGCATATCGTGAAAGCGTTTCAGAATCATTTACACCTTTTCCATTTACTATTTGATCTGCAAATGCACCACTTGCATTACCTTACATGATGTCAGCATTTCAGGTGCATTTGTGAGGAAGTTAAAGGAACAGTTCACCCAACAATGGAAATGTGCACATTATTTGCTCACTCTCAAGTTTATCAAACTTCTATGAGTTTCTTTCTTCTGTTGAACACAAAGATTTTGCCTATATTTATTACTTCCTCTTGTGTTCTGAATAACTTGACGGTTTCCTTTACTTGAGATGACTGAATGATATACAACATCCTTAAATTATTCTCTTAAATAAAAGGGAATAACCTATTAAGTGTCATATAGTCTAAGGAAAAAAAATGTGTTAGGTCTCTCCGGAGCATTTGGGCTGAATGTTTGATGGCGTCTACTGAAACGAGGATGTTATAAAATATGTTTTATGCCGAGATATTACCGGAGAAATTCTGTGGTTTTATATTAATGGTGGTGCACTGGATCATCCCTCTGTTAGTGGAGAGACCTCTCGTTGCATAATGCCAACAGTCAGTCAGCGAGTAAACGAATATAATGAATCAAAGTACATAGGCCTATACATATAGATTTTTAATGTAAACCTGTACATTAACATGTAACGTGTGTCTTAATGATGCGATGGTGTGCTTTATCTGCATGATTCTGATTTGACATTCTTTTTACCACTAAACTGGGTTGGATGTGTGACGTTTGATTCTGGGGGCGGGGTTTGCGTGCTGTGCTGTGAGCAATTAGCACGACAGTGGAAACACGACATGATTTCAGCCTCACTGCTCAAGCTCCTTGGCTATTGGCCCAGCCCGGTCTGACAAAAGCCCTGGCTTGACGATGGAAATGTGGCTATTGTGATGAAAGCTGAAAACCGGTAACCATTGACTTCCATAGTAGGAAAAACAAATATTATGGAAATCAGTGGTTACAGGTTTCCAGCTTTCTTCAGAATATCTTATTTTGAGTTCAACAGAAGAAAGAAACCCAAGATAGGGTGAGGAAATGATGACCGAAATGTGTTTTTTGGGTGAACTATCTTTTTTTAACAAGTGTATTTGTTCTTTAGTACAAATATGTGTAAAGGATGCTATTTGTTCCATTATTGTTGGTTACAAAATTTTTGGCAAAATTGTAACATAAGTAAATATGCAGACTTAGTTTGCACAGTTACTACTATTATATAGATGCTACATTGGCTTGTTATATTCAGCCTCCTGATTGAACATTACATATGCAGTGCATACAATACATCATATACATATTCAGTAATTATTTTATACCCATTAAATTACTTTTATGACAATATGCAGACTTTGTGAAACCATAAATATTTGTGAAACTATAAAAAGAGAAAGAATTTGTAAAACTTGAATAATTAAATACTGGTTAATTTAGACGTTACTACATGAAACAGGGTTTTGTCTGACAAAATGTTTCCTTGTTGTGCAAAAAACCTCATGATTTGGCAAGATTTCGTGATTTTGTTTTTCTTCAGATGCCAGAATGAATCATGTTGAAATTGAGACAGAATACGCCGAAGGGAAAAGGGGATCAGCAGTCTGAACATTTCCAATTGCAGTGAGTCTCGTGCATAATCTTTTCCTTTTGACTAATCTTGCGCACTGGGGAATGTGTTTTTATGAAAAACCCAGTTGTTTTCTGGGATTAGAATTTTGTGCTTGTCTAATTCTGTCTCATAAGCTTAATGTAGATAATAAAGTACACTTTATTTACTGAGTGTGCCAAAACGTGCATTCAGGGGGTAAAAGTTTAGGACATTTAATCTAGTGTAAACCTTTAAACACATTATTAGTATGACATTTAAAAAGGCAGTTTTGATGTACAATGTAACAGCACAAACATTCAAACCAAAAAAAAATAGACCAAAATCTGAACATTTAAAAAGCGACCTAAAAATAAGTTACATGATTCCTGATTGTGTTCACGTTCAAACCCACATTTACAGTAACAGTTTAACACTTGTGCTTCCATGTGCTTTGCAATGAGGCAGATTAAATTGGTCCCCATTCCATTCTCAAGTGTTTTGTCAAAATATCAGTTTAAATGACTGATGAAATCTCTATATCCAAACATAACTGACCCAAACTACCAGAGACAGACTTTACGCTCATGTCCACGAACACTCCACAAGAATACAGCGAGGATGAGATAAGCACACAAAGCCGATAAGCGTGTGTCGTACCTGTTAGAAACTACAGGATATTGGGGGTTATTTTCATGTGTTTAGTTTATTTGGACTTGTTCTCAATAGCAGGACTCTCAATCTTTTGGCCGGTCAGCAGCTGCCAGATTCCCCCCCTGTAGTTCTCATTCCCAAGGGCGTAAACAAAGACGTTGAAAGTAGGTGAGGTTTTGGCCAGAATGGGTGCAATCTGTAAAAATGCATTCAGATTAGAATCATTTTTTTATATGTGGTATTTAATAAACTGTAACTGACAGAAATCTTGCTTGTCAGTTTGTTGACATTACTTTCAACAGTTCACACTTAGATAATGCTTGATGCTGTTAGCAGGTTTGGCATGCTATCCCAGGAGAGAACCCTGAGTTCAAAGATAGATGAGCTCCCGCCTGGTCAATGAGCATTAAGAGGGATGCAAGATCAGGTTGATCTCAAGAGCTCCCTGATTCGTTTGGCCTATTCTTTGATTATTAAGACGGCTCTATAGGAATAGACTAACTACCACACTAGTGCATACGCACTTAGAGAAGTTCAGTATTTAGTGCTTGTGACTTTTATTATTATTATTATTATTATTATTATTATTATTATTATTATTATTATTAATTTATTTAATAATAAATACACCAGACCAGCTGCAGTCAATCATATCACATGCTCCTCTCGAAATTACTTTGTGAAACTTCACATCTATGGATTTATTTAATCAAAAATCCCCAAAAACTGTGATCATTCTTTCATTCATTTTCCTTCGGTGTTGGCCCTTTACTCATCAGGGGTCGCCACAGTGGAATGAATCGTTAGCTTATCCAGTTTAATGCAGCAATGCCCTTCTAGCCGCAACCCAGTACTGGTAAACATCTATACACACTCATTCACATACATACACTACGGCAAATTTAGATTACCCAATTCACCTGTACCACATGTCTTTGGACTTGTGGGGGAAACCGGAGCACCTGGAGGAAACCCACACGAACACAGAGAGAACATGCACACTCCACACAGAAATGCCAACTGGTCCAGCCGGGACTCGAACAAGCAACTTTCTTGGTGTGAGGTGACAGTGCTAACCACTGAGCCACCGTGCTACTCTAACTGTGATCATGTTACATATTATTATCAGGTTTAAATATATTGTTTTCTAAATTATTGTATTTTAACATGTAATTTATTAATATGATGGCAAAGCTGGATATTAAGCATTTAATTCAGTCTTTAGTGTCACACGATCATTTAGAAATCATTCTAAGACTCTTTAAAAAAATAAAATAAAAAGCTAGGGTTCTTTGATCCAAAATTTAGTCAAATAGGAGCAAACCCAATTGTCGGGTTAAAATTTTAATGAAAAATATACATAATTATATAACAGGTCGAATGGTGGGGGTTGTTTTTTTACCCAGTTTGACCTAAGATTTTTAGACTGCAATACTGATTTGCTGTTATCAGTTATAAATGAAAAATTTACTATCTACAGTTTAATATATATATATATATATTTAAATTCTTTGATCAATAGAAAATTAAAGAATGTTATTTATTTAAATAGATTTTTATAATGTAATAATCTTGACACTTCATGAATAAAAATATTCATTTTTTTTTAAAACAGTAGTGTATCGGTCATGATACTGTTTAAGAGAGACAACTTTTAGAGCAATGCTACTAAGCAATATTGTGCAGAGCAATGTTGCTCAGCTAATTTCCTATTGAGAAAGGGCAACAAAATTGTATCTGGATCCATTTTCCCAAATCAGTTGGCCTATGTCTCACCTGGTTGCCCAGTAAAGGATTATTACCCAGAGTTGCCAGGCAACATTGCTCAAAAAGTTGCCTTGTGTAATGCATTTACGATCTTTTAGGCTTACTGTCTGAGGTTATCTGACATTAAGCTAAATCAAAAAAATAAACTGATGTGGCATAATTTCAGTCAAAATTAAAATTTGAATATTCTTTGGAGTTAATGGCTAATGGTAAACTACTCTGAATACCTATTGGTCATTGGCAATTGTGTAAAAGGTGAGTGTGGCTTCTTTAATACAGGAATTTTCATTGGTTAATTTCTGTTTAATCCATCCAGAAAATGTCATTCATTAACACATCGCTACGACTACATAATTTGCTGTAATTTAAGATGCTTATATTATTATTGCTTATTGTGAGGAAAGCGTGTAGCACTTTTTTCTCATTTATTTTTTGTTTTTGTTTTTGCTTATAAGATATTTCAAACCTTCAAAAGTAAAGAATGAAAAGCACTGTGTCTTGAAAAATATCTAGTAAAATATTATTTACTGTCATCATGGCAAAGATAAAATAAATCAGTTATTAGAAATGAGTTATTAAAACTATTATGTTTAGGTATCTGTTGAAAAAAATCTTCTCAGTTAAACAGAAATTGGGGAAAAAGGGCTAATAATTCTGACTTCAACGGTATGTCAGTGCGTTTACGGCCATTCTAATCCATATGACTGTCTTCTGTAGAGTACTAAGGAAGATATTTTAAAATCATTAAGTTATTTATAAGGTCAGTTGATTACTGTTTTGTTTGGATCACATTTATTAAAGGAAATATGTTTTGTCCTTCAAACAAGACATGAGATTGATAAATGACACATTGTGATGCCTGCTGTACTTTAAAATCATGATTTTCTCACCATCCTCAGTTTCGGGGAGACAAGCGTTGCATTTTCCACTGCGGCGTAGAAAGCCAGGACTCCATAGGGACCCCAGCAGAGCAGCATGGTCTTCAGAGGAGTTCCACAGTTGAACTATACACACACACACACACACACAGCACACAGGAGATTTAGATGGATTTCTGAGTCACATGCTGCAGATTTAACTTGCATGCAACTTATACACCATTAAACATCTACTATGGCATTGTGCAAGCAAACTACACAAAAAGTGAACACAAAACACAAAATTAGTTTATAGGTATTGATTATGAGTATTGATTAAGCTAAACTGATCATAAAAACTCATTATAGCTATTGATCATAACTTTAATTAAATGACCTTCTATTTACAGGCTAGAGTTGTTGTTTTAAACATTTTTAAAACTGTATAAGTCTGACTGTATTATTACTTATACTTATTACTTATAATTAGTTTTTCAATTTTTACAAAGTTTGGTGAGTGCTTTAGTTATTTTCATTAGTTTGTTTTTTAAATGTTACTTGTTTTAAATGTTGTTTTTTAGATTAACTATGTTAGCTAACAAACTAACAATAAAATACTTCTACTACTGTAGTATTTTTATATAATTTGTGTATAATTTTTAAGAATTACTAACACTACATGGAGCGGGGGTGGGGGGTGGTGGGGGCAGGTTATTTAATTTAATAATACCAACATAAAAAAATAATAATGTAAAAAAAAGATTGCTCATTTTTTGTTCATATTAGTTTATATTGACATTTACTGTATGTTAATAATAATATTTGTTTATCTTAATGAATTTACTGATATAAACCAATAAAACCTTATTGTAAAACATTTACTGGAATTTTGATGCCTCAACTTACATTAATTAAAATTTGTTGCAATGGCATTAGTTTAATTACATTTAGTAGAACACAAATATTATTATTTTTATATACTTTGTTTATATCATTTTTTTAAATAAAATTTGTATATAATTTTTAAGAATTACTAACATTACATGGAGGGGGAGGTATTTAATTTAATAATACCAACATTAAAAAATATGTAAAAAATATATTGCAAAAAAATTATATTTTTTGTTAATATTAGTTAATGCATTTACTAATATAAACAAATGAAACCTTATTGTAAACATTTACTGTAATTTTGGTGCCTCAACTTACATTAATTAGTTTATATTAACATAATATTAATAATTATATTTGTTTATAAAATGCTATTAATGATATCTTATTGTTAACATTTACTGTAGCTTTGATGCCTCAGCTTACATTAATTAAAATTTGTTGCAACGGCAACACTTCTAAATTATGTTTAGTTTTCCTTTAATATTTTTTTGCTTCAGCTTTATTACAGTAAACACAAATATTTGAATAACATAAGTTTTAATCCAAACAATCATTTTCTTTTGCTCACTTTGGAGTGAGCAAATTCCTGAAGAAGAGTTCAGTAGCTGTTGCTGAAGAGATGCCTTTGTGCTCCCAGGCAAAACGTTTCTTTGACCCACTAAGTCACCCTGAATAATATTCTTACGCAATGTGAGGGGAAATGTATACTCGCTTCTTTTCATGCACCCTTTAGTCTCACATGTCAAACTTTAATATTGCGCAGAGGATACTTTACCTTGGCCTGGCCGGTCTTCTTGAATTTCTTATCAATGGACTGATAGGAAGACAGCACCACAAACACCTGAATGCCCATGTTGAAGATGGACATAGGGATCAAGTAAGATACATAGTTCCTGGAAAAAAGGACAGACAAAATTACATTATAGGCCTTTGAGGGTCTTATCTCAAAGTGACCAGATTCAAAGTGAGAGTCACATGATCTCCTCATGACCCTCTTGCTTTGTAAACAAGTTCAGAGTTCATATTGGACTGTAAATGGGTTTAAAGTACAATGTATGCTGCCTTTAATAGATTTCCTGGGGCATTTTTATAATTAGATTATTTGTGTGGTATTTTATATCTAATACTGTATGTACTGTAATTTGCCTCAGTTTATCTCAGTTATAGTGTAATATGTACAATAAATGTAAGTTTTACAGTTCTACTGTAAATCTCAGGAATACTATAGAATGGTAAAGTTTATAAACAACCTGTTGTATGCTGTTTAGAGGTAGAATGCATGCATTTACATAATAACCTAAACAATGTAAATATGAAATATAAAATTACAAAAACAAGAACTCAATATTACTGTAGTCATTGACTCAATTACTGCTCTTGAAGTTGTATTAATGATAATACAACAATATAATACATATTATTAATGATAATGCAACAATACAACTAATATCAACCAAGAAATTGCAGCTATAAAAAAACGGACACCAACATTGAACATTGTCAGTTTCTATGAAATGATTAAATATGTGTTAGAGTAAAGGGTTAATATTTGATTTAATTTGATAATGCCTTGCAACATTTTTTCCAAACTTTTAATAATGTTCACTGTAAACCCCGCTGTTGTCATTACTAAAGATATTAAGTTAATATAACATTTTTTAAAATACCAAGTTATGGCATCAAAACTTAAACGGGTGAGTTTAACTTACTCATTAGGAAGCAAGAAACTTTTAATTAATATTTTAGGTTCTCTAAACTTAACATATTATTTTCTTTAAACGATTCTCAATGTCTCTGTTTAAAATGATTGCTTGCAAAACAATCCTGAAACTATGGTTGGATCCATCTGCTCCAACTGATCTATCCTGGAGGCTTTATCTACTGGACATTATTAGTCTGGAATACACCACAGCCAAAATAAATGGTGCCAGTAAAAAAAACTGACCAATTTTGGTCAAATATGAGAGAGACTGTATCATTTATGTTTCAATCCTAATTTTGTACTTGTGATTACAATATTGTATATTGTATTGTTTTTTTTATTTTGGTTTTATTATATATTTTTTATTGGGTGATTCTCGGGCTTTGTTCAAAATCAAAATGTTCAATAAAAAAAAAATTAAAAAAGAGATTGCTTGCGCTTGAAATTCTGCCTTAACAACCGTGCTGATTGGTCGATAGTTGTATATGACATAAGGTGGTAATTTTGCTTGTGATGCTGAATTTTGCTGAAGCGCAGCAGGACAAAGGCACTGCCTGAACCCATCTGACGAAAGAGACAAGTTAAACTAGTAAGTAGATATTTATATACATTTTTCTTAATTGATATACTTGCAAAGGCGACACAGTGACACAGTGGGTAGCGCTGTCACCTCACAGCAAGAAGGTTGCTGGTTTGAGTCCCAGCTGGGTCAGTTGTCATTTCTGTGTGTTTGCATGTTCTCCTTGTGTTCACGTAGGTTTCCTCCAGGTGCTCCGGTTTTCCCATAAGTCCAAAGACATGTGCTATAGGTGAATTGGGTAAGCTAAATTGTCCGTAGTGTATGTGTGTATGTCCTGGTCCTCGGGGTTGTGCGTTGGGCTAACGACCCACCTCGTAAAATTAAGATATTACGAAACACCAATATGGTGAGGCTAAATATCAACTTCAATATAAATGGCCCTGGAAGTAAGTAAAGAATATAAAAGCTGATCATTTTGGAAGATTAGTCTAGTAGCCATTTTAAGTTATCTGTACTTAAACATTTACGTTAATTCAATAAAGAGACCACAATTGGTCAGCTCAATTAATTGAGTTGTCGATTTCCTATTACTCAAAGAACTGAGGAAATCACTTTCCTCAAAAACATTTGAGTAGTCTCAACTTTTTAGGGTTTACCAGTGTTGTCATTCAGAACAATTTCTTTTGCTTTTGATCAAAATAACAAATGTTTTATTTGCTGTGATTGACTGTCAGCAAATGATGTAAATAAAAATGGTCACAATATTAACTAATAATGAACATTATTTGTACAGTGTTTGTTAATCATAGTTTAACATGTATACTAATGCATTATTAAAATCCAAACCCATGCTTGTTAATATTAAAGCACTTTGAGTTAATATGAACTAACAATGAACAACATAATTTCATTAACTAAGGTTAATTAACATGAATAAATACTGTAATAAATGTATTGTTCATTGTTTGTTCATGTTCATGAACTAACATTAGCTATTACAATCTTATTGTAGTGTTACCATAAAAATGCATGTGATTGGTTCATAATGTTCAGCGCTGCAAAAACATTTTAATTCTGAATTCTGAAGTGTCCAGTTCTGAATTTAATGCTATGAATTGTAACTTTCCATTTAATTTACATTTTTTTAATGAAATGAAATTAAATTAGGGTTAATTGTGTATCTGTTACCCTTTTAGATTTGTCAGCAATTTGTGTTAATTAAAGTAGAACTTTTACCCCAATCCCATGTTAGGAAACTGCCACAGGTGATGGTAGGCAGTATTGTATGTTCTAATCATACAACAGTATGTGAATTATGAATGTTCTACTCAGCAGTGCATCTTACCTGTCACCCTTGCTATAGTCCAGTGTGCAGCAGGTCCTCAAAGGCTCATAGTCATACTCTCCCCAACCAAACAGAGGCATGGCAGCCCAGAAGGCAGTGAAGAGCCAGGTGAAGAGAACCAGGGTGATGGCACTGCTCCATTGCAGCTTTGTCCCTAAAGATGCAAGGTGAACACAAAGGTATTTAATAACACAACACTATTTTGATGCTCCACTTTAGACAATCTGTTGACTACAAGTAACTTTATAACTATGTAAACTAGTAGTCATTAGTGGTGGGATATGATCTACTGTATATCTGCTCACAATTTCATTACAAAACAAGTGCATATCAACTTATTCAAAAACTCTAAAAGTCACATAGAGTTAGGTATAGCCAACAGAATGTCTAAAGGTATTTTTGTTTTATTTTTTAAATACAGTTATTTGCATCATGCAGCATTCAAATGTTTGTGGTTAGCAAGACGTTTTTCCATATATTCAAAAATATATATATAAAGAGTTTAGATGGGGAAAAAAGTGCTGAGAAACTCCTATGTTTATGTTTAGCTACTTCAAATTTTTTTTTTGGCCTTTTTGCCTTTAGTAAGTGGATAGGGCAGAATTTCAGACAGGAAGCGAAGTGGGAGAGAGAGGGTAGGGACGGGAAATGTCCTTGAGTTGGGATTGGAACTCGGGACGCCCTGAAGTGCTACTGCATCATATGTCAGCATGCAAATAAATTCTTATTTTAGAAGAAAATTTCACATGGCACCTAAAAGTTTTTGCATCTAAAGTCTGTATATAGAACATATAAAGCTGAGTTTTAAGCATCATTCTTCTAAACCCATGATCCTTGATATTATAATAATTGTAAAAATTGTATATGCTGAAATACATTTTCTCAAAAACAGTCCCTTATTTTTCAACATCTAATTTACTCAAATTTTTCTATTTAATTAACTAATCCTAAACTTTTTAGTGGTAGTATGTAATATGCATTACTTTAAAACTTGGTTTACTGGTTAGACCTTGGTTTTTGGTTTGACACACCAGTTTTAAATGGTCATTCTATGAAAAGCATGTTTTTAATTGAATACTATGTGATCAGCAGGTGTTATTTGCAACATGGGTGGGCTCAGGGTGAACTAGAACAAAGACTGTTAAATATCCCATTGAATTGCTGGTTCCATGGTGAGAAGCATCTCATCTTTTGTTTTGCAAATGTTCTCTGGTCTGTTACTCACTTGTGCAGTACTGGTGGTATCTGTCCCAAGCAATGGCGGCAATAAAGTGTATGCTGGCAAGAGCAGTCATAAAGCCCTGGAAACCATGGGTCTGACATCCATCTGATCCATAAGGCCAGTATCTGGCGTTTCAAAAAGACAAGTATTACAAATTCAAAATTCACCAAGTTGCAAGTTGATGTTGCTTACCTGCATTAAAATAATTAAATTATAATAATAATACACAAAGCTTTTTTTTTTTCTAAATGACATTTTGGCACCCTGATCTAAAATATTTGTTCACATTCTTGCTTATATTATTTAGAAAATATGGTAATATATCAAATTTGTCTAATGGCCAGTTTCAGGTCCAATAGTCATAGTTAGCCACAGTGTTAAAATGTTTTAATGGTCTACCAGCTAAACAACAAATTAAACAATAAAGGTTCTTTATTGTAATTGATTCTTTTTTAAAGCTTCTTTGTGATTGACGTTCTTTGAATTGTCAAATTAAACCTTTAAAAAGATTCCTTGGAGAACCATAAATGATACTTCAATAGCCTTACTGCAGAATTAATCAATCAATACTCTTTGAATATTTATTATTATGGTGTATAATGGCTAAGATTTTATTCTAAAATATATGCAGCTTTAAAATACTTTAAAAAGTCTCACACTAGCCTGACCTGGTTTACTGATCAAAAAAAGTCTTCTAGCCTGGTTGGCCCTGTTTGGACTAAATTACGATTAAAAGTCATTTAATCAAATAGAGAATTTTAAAAATCCAACTAACCCTCTCACCTCACAGCTGCACTTATAACATAAAAATGACCACCTTTATCAACATTACATCACAGCTGTATTTACACACCAGCATCTGTGACGCAGCATCGCCTCTAGGGGTTTCGTCAACAACAACATCATCATCGTCAACACAAGCGCGCACTCACCTCAGAAAGCTAGAGAAAGCAGCGATTGTGGCGTTCATTGAAATGCCCATGTCTGCCATGGCCAGACTGAACACGAGGAAATTACTTGGGGTCCGCAATTCTCTGATTTTAAGGAAAGCAATAACGGTGACAGCGTTCAGGAAAAACCCGAGGAGACCTTCAGGGGACACAGAAAAAAAACGTGTGAACATCCTCGAGACGCAGAGAGCCAATATTAACATAACATTCAAAGGTCAAGTCGCAACGTAAACAGGTTAAATCGTAGCAGTGTTGCTTTTGTAGACCTCTTGCTATCGTTCCCGGATGAATCGCATACATATATCCACAAAGTAAGATTGCCACCCAAAATGCTTGTTTTTAACCCAAACATGACTCTTACCCTCTACGAGCAGACAAGATCCGAGGGAGAACACGTCGAACTCGGAGAATCCCTCCGGTAATGGATACGACGTTACCATATTGAAGGCAATTTCACCACCAAACTGTGAAGAATGACAGTCCGCTCGCTCGCGCGCGAGATGTGCCTCGGTGTGCTCAATCGAAGCCTTCTTTTAAAGGAGCATTTCACGTGAAAAAGCATGAACGTAATTATGTAAAGCCCCCTCTGTCTGCTTCAATCCGCGCAAGAATGTATTAATGATCACAACAACTCCTACCACTGACCCCTGATACGTATTTACACAAGGCGACCGTAAAGCGCTCATTCAGTTACACAACAAGCCTTTGTGCCTCTGAGCGCTCTGATAATAAGACCGCGGTGGACGAGGACCAGTGCAGCCTGCCTGTGCCAATCCAGTATGTCGAGCTCTGTTCTGCTCTGCTCTGCTCTGGTCGCTGCCCGCACAACAGGTGTCCTCGAGCTGCCACTCCTGACACTAATACACCAGCATCCGACGGTTTGCCTATGCATGAGTGAATGAAGCGTAGCTGAGTTTACAAACGTGGGCACTGTCAAACAACAGCCAACAAAAATGTTCTAGCAACGCTTTACTAATGATTAATAAAATTATAGAAACCTTGGAATGTTGTTTTATGTTGCTTTCATTGTGATGCAAACGTTATTTTAAGAATTATTGGAATGTTACTTTTGAATGTTCTGCATACATTCTGAAATGAAATGAACTATTGTTTTACTTTGTGATTTTTGTTGGTAAAACTAACTAAATTACCCTGGTTTTAAAAGCATTATCAGGAAAGCTGTAGAAAGGCATAATAAAAAAGCAACAACATAATTTTACCAGTAGGCTATCTATGTGTATTAGAGTAAAACAATGGTGACTACAAAAATAGACCAGAGCATTTTCATTAAAGCTAACCATATATTTAATCAAAGATATAAAAGCTACTATATAACCACGATTTTAAAGCACTCGGTAAAACCATAGTAACTTAAAAATAACCATGCAGTAAAAAGAAAGATGCTAAACTATGGCCTCACTATAGTAACCTAGGCCAGTGGTTCCCAAATTGGGGGTCTATCATCCGCTTGGTGATTTCCAAAAATCGAATTCATTTTATTAAACTATTAGAGTTACCATTATTTAAAAATTTTATCCATGATCTACAGAAGAAAAAAATGGTAGATAACAGTTATATAAAAACAACAACATTGAAATAAAAAGCCATCATTCTTTTGATTTTTTGCGACACCTGAGGTGATTATGATAAATTAAAGAGACAGCACATTGACTTTATGGCACCAGGTTAAACTTTCTTACACCTTTACTGACCTAGGCTTTTATAGTAATACAATAGTAACTACAAACATAAATTAATAGTATTAAGTTACTACAGTATAATATTACTAGTTTGTTTATTTTTATTATAGTTATCACCAAAGCAGGGTAAGTGCTAGTCACTTTGTTTCATGAACGATTTATGATTGCCTTTTCCAAAAATGCTGAGAACATTACAGACTGTCAGATAACTTTGAGCTTTTATTAAATAATTATTTCCGAGAATGGTTCAGAATTTCTTGGAGTTGGAGACGTTAACAGTTTAAAAAAAGCATAATAAATAGATCTTTAGAAAAAATATTTAGATAAAATGTCTTGACTATTATAAAAAAAATATTATTTAGAGAAATAGTAATGTAGTTACAACCTTAAACCAGTTCATTCATTCAGTCTTAATCATAAACTGTGATCAAAATAGAAGTATTTGCGATATTTTTTAGACAATAGTCTCTGAATTCTGTTCTTTTAGAAGGCCCTTTGTTTCCAGATTGTGTTATTCATAGTTGAGTGGAAGCCAAATCATAAACAAGTTTCAGAGTTACACTGATACACTAACCTGCTTTTTATTAACTTGCAAATCTGTGTTGTAAATGAGTTTTTTATGTGTAATTTGTATGTATTCATCAGTGTGCTGTGTATACTGTATGTAAATGTATAGATTTGGAGTGGAAATCCAAAGTGTAAGGCTTATTGTACCATACAGCAAACCTAAACAAGGCCCACATTGTCCAGTCAAGTACAATATGAAGATTACGAAGTTGTGAAAATTAGGAATTAGGAATATCATTTACTTGCTTAAAAAGGAATGGCAGAGCTTTTAAGGGTTAAGCACATTTCTTCCACTCAGTGAGCCTATGTAATACAGTGGAAATCAAAATTAGAGAGATATTTATAAACACATTTTTTTTAAAATAATCTTTGATTGACATGTAAAGCAATTTAGCATCTATCTGTGTTTTACAAAAGAAACAAGGCAATTACAGCTAGAATTTATGAACATTACAAAATGAACAGGTTCTTGCGTTTAATGACTTGACCACATCTGTGGCCACAGGATACTAGTTTCTCTCAAAGGACATGACAAGTCTCTCACAGAACATCACTAGTCTCTCACAGGACATCACTTGTCTCTCACAGGACATCACTTGTCTCTCACAGAACATCACTAGTCTCTCACAGGACATCACTTGTCTCTCACAGGACATCACTTGTCTCTCACAGGACATCACTAGTGTCTCACAGGACATTACTAGTGTTTCACATGAGATTATCTTACAGGACATCACTGGTCTCTCACAGACATCAAAAGTCTCTCACAGGACATCACTTGTCTCTCACAGGACATCACTAGTGTCTCACAAGACATCACTAGTGTCTCACAAAACATGACTAGTCTCACACAGGACACGACTAGTCTCTCACAGGAAATCACTGGTCTCTCACAGACATCAAAAGTCTCTCACAGGACATCACTTGTCTCTCACAGGACATCACTTGTCTCTCACAGGACATCACTAGTGTCTCACAAGACATCACTAGTGTCTCACAAAACATGACTAGTCTCACACAGGACATGACTAGTCTCTCACAGGAAATCACTGGTCTCTCACAGACATCAAAAGTCTCTGACAGGACATCACTAGTTTGTCACACTACTCTGCTGTGATCTTGATCACCTTTATACAGTTCAGAGACAGTAGGTGTCTTAGCCATAACTTTGACTTTTCAATTAGGTTCAGATCAGGACTCCGGGCTGGACATTTATTATTTTAATGTATTAAGCTTCAAGCAAATGCTATACCCGTTTTGCTCA
Organism: Danio aesculapii; assembly: GCF_903798145.1. Taxonomy (NCBI): domain Eukaryota; kingdom Metazoa; phylum Chordata; class Actinopteri; order Cypriniformes; family Danionidae; genus Danio; species Danio aesculapii. Next base: position 23,836,690 of record NC_079447.1, on the reverse strand, counting down.
TCCAGCATGAAATTTGCTGATTGAATAGACAATGACATAGGGAAGGAACCATACAGTATGTTGAACCAAAGGAGCTTCTGGTTAACATTAGCATTTACTCTGCCAAGTAGCTTTATGATACAGGTGACTCATGCTGCAGTAAATATCCTAAAATACTTGACAATACATCTAACAATGACTTCACACCTTCAGTCTTTCTCTCAGTTCGATGACAAAAATGATCACCCAAATAAATTTCCTTTATCACTAAAGTGAACTTCAGTTCTCTGTCCACACAACATGATCCTCAGCAATATATTGACATACAGATATTTGTATTTTCTGTTCAGAGCTAAACTGGAGAACAATTCCAGTCAAACATTGAGATTTTCTGTATTATCCTATCCTATCCTATCCTATTTTTCTTTTGTGGAATTTATGATAGGGGCCTCTGAACGATTCAGCAATGCAACATTCAAGAAATCTTACAAAGTCAGTGAAAACTGGAAAGTTATTTTGCCAGTTATATAGGGTTTGTCAGATTTACCACCAGGTGACAGATTAATCCCAATAACTGGGAAACATCAAAAAGTGTTCTCTAAGTTTGACATGTTCTTCTTGAAATCTCTTATTTACATTTGTTATAATGTGCTTCAGATTATATGTAAATCATAAAATACAGTACGCTTAAACACTGCTCTTTTACAACTGTTAGAATCAATTAAAATACACCTAAGCAATGACTTAAGAAATTGAAGGTTAGTCTCAATTTTTTTATCAGAAGAAAAATACTTCTTAAAATTGTTTAATAGATATGTGAACATCATCCAAATATTTTGTATCGGATGTGATTTGGTGAAAGATTAGGATTAGAACTCTATAATCTGTGATTTTATGATCCATAAATCATATTCCTCACATACAGCTCCTCTATTCCATAACTTCTAAAAGAAGGATTTGGTTTTAACAGCGCAAACTAGATTAGTTTCCTTATGTGAAATAAAAACGGTAACAAAAAAGGAGATATTTTTGAGATTACCTAATAATGCTCAAGAGGCTTATAGGCTACACAAACTGCAGCTTTCATTGCATTCTTGAGCAGAAACTAAACTAAATGTCAAACTCATAAAGATCTTTAGGGGAATAATGTGACCTCAGTAGACCTTAGTAAGGCTGAAGGAAATGTTTAGCACTTTGTGTTCATTTATAGAATAATACTAAATATAAAACAGTAGAAATGATTAGTGCTATAAACAAAAATTAATCATGTCAATATGTTTAAGAAAATTATACATGCTTATAATACAATTTATGTATAAATCTAAATTTCTATGTTACAAAATAGTTTTGTAATTTTGTTTTTATGTGTGTATCACATATACTAAATAAATAAATAAATAAATAAATAAATAACCTTCAATTTCTTAGCGTTGTATGTGCTATGCTAATTATTCTCTTTATTCTCTACTTCCAACAGGGGATTCTCATCCCGAGACCCTCAGACCACACATTCTGATTCGATCCAAGACCAGCGACGAGATGATCCCAAGGTTACCATATCCTGGACCAGGCCGTATCCTGAGCAGCTACTGTGGTGGTCAGTGGATAGCATGAGACTGCTTCCTGTGACGCTTCAGGGACAGATGAGTCTTCGCTGAGGTCCAGCTTCCAGCCTTTGGCGCTTGGACTACAGCTCTCCACAAAATTTTTGGCTAGTGGTGAAATGGTCGTGCCCGTCTGAGCCTGGTTCTCTCTGGGTTTTTTTCTTCACCTTCGCCAATTGGTGGAGTTTTTTCCTCGCCGCTGTCGCCACTAGCTTGCATGGTTCGGGATCTGTGGAGCTGTGCATCGATGGATTGCCCTTCAGTGTTTGAACTCTCAGTAGTGATTATTAAACCACACTGAACTGAGCTAAACTGAAACTTTAGAAAATGAACTACACTGGTTCAATTTAATATGATCTTTTGTGTGAAGCTGCTTTGACACAATCTACATTGTAAAAGCGCTATACAAATAAAGGTGAATATATATATATATAAAACACTCTGACATAAAACTTTTATTTTGGAAGTTATTAATTGTGATAAATTTTTGCCCAGCACCAGAAACGATATTAAAATAATTTCAACTAATTGAGTTAAGCTCGTGACACACTTGAGAAATTCTGTTTCACATTTATAACTTGGCACTAATCAGAACAGATATTTTGGTGCCAAGGATCAATGTTGCCGGATAAACAAAAAGGCTTCTGGCAAAAAAAACTCTCTTTGGCCAAGAATTAAAGGAAAATATTCTCCATAACAGACACACCATATGGTTTTATTATACATGCAAATTTTTCTATGAACAAAATATTTTTAAAAGTTAAACTGCTGTGTCTGTACTTTCCTTGCTTACTGTTTTGACTTGTTTACTGAGTTAATGTTGTCGAGATATATACAGTATTCTATTTGAATGCATTTTAAATAGCAAATTATTCATATGATGCAGTATATATAATTATATTGCAAGAATTGTTGCATTTAAAAAAACCTGCATAACAGCAGGCTAATAAGAAGAGCAAGCTGCTGGTGAGTCAAGGCCTAACAGGATTACATGAAGGAAAATATTTTTCAAATCCCATTGGATACGCCATTGAACAATAGCTGTGTGCTCTGTGTCCTCTGTCTGAGAGTATACTCTGACAGATATTAGTAGACTTTATTCTGTGCATTTTCAATCAATTCAGTAATAAATCTATTGATAAAGGGCTCTTTTATCAACCAATCACATGGCAGCAACTACATGCATTTAGGCATGTAGACATGGTCAATACGATCTGCTGCAGTTTAAACTGAGCATCAGAATGGGGGAAAAAAAGGTGATTTAAGTGACTGAAGGTGGCATAGTTGTTGGTGCCAGATGGGCTGTCTGAGTATTTCAGAAACTGCTGATCTACTGGGATTTTCCAGCACAATCACAATCATCTCTAGGCTTTACAGAGAATGGTCTGAAAAAGAAAATATCCAGTGAGCAGCAGTTCTAAGTGCCCAATGTCCAGACTGCTTCGAGCTGATAGAAAGGCAACAGTAACTCAAATAACCACTTGTTACAACCGAGATATGCAGAAGAGCATCTCTGAACGCACAACACATCGAACCTTGAGGCAGATGGGCTACAGCAGCAGAAGACCACCCTGTCAGCTAAGAACAGGAATCTGAGGCTAAAATTCACACAGGCTCCCCAAAATTGAACAATAGAAGATTGGAAAAACGTTGCTTGGTCTAATGAGTCTCGATTTCTGCTGCGACATGCGGATGGTAGGGTCAGAATTTGGCATCAACAACATGAAAGCATGGATCCATCCTGCCTTGAAGCAACTGTTCAGGCTGGTGCTGGTGGTGTAATGGTGTGGGGGATATTTCTTTGGCACACTTTAGGCCCAGTAGTACCAATTAAGCATTGTGTCAACACCACAGCCTACCTGAGTATTGTTGCTGACCATGTCCATCCTTTCATGCCCACAGTGTACCCGTGTTCTGATGGCTACTTACAGCAGGATAACGCGCCATGTCATAAAGCGCGAATAATCTCAGACTGGATTTTTGAAAATGATAATGAGTTCACTGTACTTAAATGGCCTCCACAGGCACCAGATCTCAATCCAGTAGAGCGCCTTTGGATCATGAATGTGCAGCTGACAAATCTGCAGCAACTGCATGATGCTATCATGTCGATATGGACCAAAATCTCTGAGGAATATTTCCAGTACCTTGTTGAATCTATGCCATGAAGGATTAAGGCAGTTCTGAAGGCAAAGGGGGGGTCTAGTACTAGTAAGGTGTACCTAATAAAGTGGCCGTTGATTGTATAAGGTGCGTAAGCAATACATTATAATGTTCAATTAGAAATGAGATTAAGAGATGTAATGTAACATTTAACAAAACATTTACTGTATTACACTAATTATTTGTCTTTGTTAACGTTAGTGAAGTAAGGATGTTCATTGTTAGTTCCTGTTATCATTGTTCATTGTCATTGTTAGTTCCTGTTATCTGACTGTGTATTTACTAATGTTATCAAGCACCAATTAGAATTTTAATTATACATTAGTAAATACTGTAAGTTATAAGTGCAAAGTATTGTTCATTCTTAATTTATTTAAATAAAACCAATGAAACAAGATTAAGGAGTGATTAATATTTAATATTTAATGTTTTTTTTTCTTTTTAAGAAAAAGAAATATTAATAAATATTGAATTGTTAGTGTTAGGTTAGAATATCAAAGTAATCGTTTAAAAAATACATGGTTGATACTACAATTATTTATAATAAAAGGCAGAAGACAGAACGTTATTTTTAAAAAATACATTATTAAAATGTATGCTATTAGAGAACGATGGAGTACAAATAGAATAGAGAATTAGTAACAGGAGTTTTGACAAAATATGACTCTTTGGGAGTCTTGTAAAAAACTAACACAACAGTAGCAATCCAAATCAACAAAAGAGCAATAATTGTTATGATCAGCTGGTTAAAGTTTTTACACACAACAAGGGTTATGAAGTAATAACAGATCATCTGATTCAGCAGTCTTTTGTGGCATTTTATTTGCAGTACAAACATTCTAAATGCACCTACAGCATTTTTGTCCGATTAAGATAAGTTTATTAAGCATATAAATATTAAAGTGTTGACATAAATATTGAGTATTGTTTTGTTTTTTAACAAGTGTTAAAACTAAATTTTACACACTGGTACAAGCAAATATAAATGACTGATACAACCAGAACAGACCAGCTTTCAAAGCATAATCTCTTACACAATCCAGCAGTGATAAGAGAAAAACAGCCATAATTTAACTGTCTGACAGTTGGACGGCTTAAAATAGAGCTTGATGAGGGGTGGGCATTACACATCATGACCAATTCGCAAACATTTCCCTCCTTTAATTAACAGCTGTATCTCTGTGTAGCCTATCAGATTGCAAGATTGCGCACGCAAATGAATGAAAATAACGCGCGTGCTTGCGCTAATCCTCGTCTGTCCTTTTTATCTGCTGGACTTCTATCTGTCAGATCACTATGGGATGTCGGAGCAGAGGGACGATGACATGCTGGTTATTTTTCCATAACTGCAAGTGGATGGTTCTTCATTAAAACTACGTTCCGCGGTGTTGTATTGACACTAGTGGCGAAATGTCTCTTATTGTCTTTTTGGGTCTCCTACTGGCATCTGGAGGCTTTCCACTTGTTCGGAGCACCTGTCCTACACAGTGCAGCTGCTTTTATCATAACTTGAGTGATGGATCAAGAGCCAGGTTCGTGTGTGTTCATTTTAATCTCTTTTTTCTTTATTTAGTGGGAAATGCAAGGCGTTTTCACACTTGAATTGCAGTGAACTGATGCGTTTTCAGACCCTGGCTGTGTTGTATACATGGCATAACTAAATTATATTTAATTTATTTTTATTATTTTTTTCTTAAATTTAGTAATTAACATGTACATACGTATATTAACATATACAATTTTGATAACCACAAAGTAGCCATGGTTACACTAACCATGATCAGATGGCATTTGTCGTAAAACGAAAAGAAAATAGTAATCAATACGCCAATATGTATGTTATTATATAATATTACCTTGTTATTTGCTATTACTTTTTAATGACTTTGTTAATAAAACTATGAATTATTTTCGTTTGTTCATTGTGTTTTATTTCGTTTGGGATATTTAACACAATTTATGCATTTATTTAATATTTTAATATATGACCAGGTCTCACTGGAAGAAGAGACAGTACTGTCTCAATGTGATCTCCTGGCTAAATAAAGGAAATAATAATTATTATAATTTTAATATTTGAGCAATCGATTTAAACAAATGTATGTATTTCATAATATTATAACAAATTTGGTTTAATTATTGCTGAAAGCGTTTGTAACTGGTTTTCGTGTGCGCATGCTTTTAAATCCCTGATTTATAAATCTTTCCTCTTGTTTGGATTGCGTTTTGCAGGAGCGTGATTTGCAATGATCCAGAGATTTCCCTGGTGCCCGCCTCATTCCCAGGCGACACATGCAAACTTCGCATTGAAAAGACTGCCATCAAGAGGATCCCGAGCGAGGCTTTTAGTTACCTCTCAAACTTAGAATTCCTCTGGATGTCATTTAACGTTTTATCCTCTCTGAACTCGGACAGTTTCCGCGGCCTGTACAGTTTAGAGGAGCTAAGGCTGGATGGAAATTCGCTCTCTTCCTTTCCGTGGGAGTCCCTGATGGACATGCCGAGTCTGAGGCTCCTTGATATCCACAACAACCAGCTCTCCTCATTGCCTTCTGAAGCTGCTCTCTACATGAAAAACATCACCTATCTGGATTTATCCAGTAATAATCTGCTGACGGTACCAGCCGAAGTTCTCAATACTTGGTTGACAATTAAACCCACCCTGGGAGTAGAAAGTTCAAAAATGATTCTTGGTATGTTTTTTTGTCTCCTTTTTAAAATGCATTGGGGGTTTTATATATAACATTATTTATATATAAAATTTGTATAAATGTATTTAAATATATATAAAACATTTTTTTCATACTTTGCATAGTAAGTTAAATTGTTCAGCAGATCCTCTTATTTTTTATTTATTTATTTACTTATTTATAATTTAACATTTTCCAGTTAAAAAAAAAAAAATTGGTGGTTTTAACAAAGATATTTTCCTGACATCAAGACACCTGCAAAAGCATTTATTATTTGTGTTTCAAATGATTAGATATTAAAATATAAACAATTATTTTTAGTAAAAGTTGTCAAACAATTTACAGTATGAGAAAGTATTTCTACTTTTATACAAAAACCTCTATCAGATGCGATTAATTGCCTACATTATTTGGAAAACTTGCATGCTCTTACAACATTTTATATTATTATGTTATTCTTAAAGTAATATTTCACCCACCCCCCCAAATTTTTTTTTTATAAAATTCCCTCACTATTAACACACACACACACACACACACACAATTTCTATAAAACCTCTACGAGTTTCATAATTCTGTTGAATATTCTGTATATTTTAAAGGATGTTAATAACCAGACTATCAACACTATGAAAAAAATGCAGGGTTCCACACAATTCCTTAATCAATTTGTGTTTAGACAACATGAAGTTAATTTAATTGCTTTTACAAATTTAAGTTGACTGAATTTAAAACAATTAAGTTATCCCACAAAAACTCTCAAGAATTGTGTTGATTCCGCTTATTATAAATCCGTAATTTGAACAAGCAGCAAAAAATTTTTTTTGGAGTGAACATTCTTCAAAATATCTTCTTTTGCTTCCAACAGAAAAAATAAGCATGTGTATGTTTGGAACATCTGAGGCTGTGTCAGCATTGTATTTTTTGGGTAAACTAACATTTTACGAAGTTGCCTCTAGTCACTAATCATTTGTTTTGCTCCAGGTCTTCATGATAACCCCTGGCTGTGCGACTGTCGTTTATATGACCTGGTCCAGTTCCAGAAGTCTCCCAGTCTGTCAGTGGCTTTCATTGACACGAGGCTCAGGTGTGCTGATCCAGAGAGTCTGTCTGGAGTTCTGTTCAGTGATGCTGAGCTCCGTCGCTGCCAAGGACCTCGGGTTCACACCGCTGTGGCCCGTGTAAGAAGTGCAGTGGGAAACAATGTCTTGCTGCGATGCGGAACCGTTGGGGTTCCCATCCCCGAGCTGGCCTGGAGAAGGGCAGATGGGAAGCCACTCAACGGGACAGGTGAGTCAGCACAGAGCAGGTTGGTTTCAGAACTACTAATGAACCATGATTCCTCCACAATCTGGTGCAGACACAACAATGCACTTTGATTACACAATACTAATTAGATCCTGCTTTTTCAGCAATCATACTCAAGTGTTCTGCTTTTATTTTGCAGTTCTACTGGAGAATTCGAAAGAGGGAATTGTTTGGTCTATTTTAAGCGTACCTGCTGTATCCTATCGTGACACTGGAAAATACATCTGCAAAGCTACAAATTATGCAGGCAGTGCAGAAGCTGTGATTTCTTTAATCATAAATGATGCACCCAAAATGGAAAATCCAACCCTGGATCCAAAACCCAAACTAAAGTCCAAAAAGCCAAACACAATGGTCAAAGCAGCCTATCAAGAAAAACACATTGCCACTTATGTTTCCCCAACACCTAAAAATGGACTACCACTCAGTGGCACAGCGAGCTACACAGGCCCGTATCCCGGAATGGAGAGCGACAATGCTGCTAATAGTCGGATGAATACCCAAACAGCCAGTCCAGATGGATTCTTGGAGACCAATCTGAGCAACTTAGCCGCAAACACATCCTCACTCCAGCAAGACCCTGACAGGGTAGTGCGCTCTGTGAAAGTGATTGGTGATACAGACTACACTGTGTGTCTGAACTGGAGGGCTCCGACCGCCAAAAACACCACCGCCTTCAGCGTCCTCTACGCTGTGTTTGGGGAAAGAGATATGCGCAGAATTAATGTCAGTCCCGGCAACAACCGGATCGTCATTGAGGGACTAGTTCCAAAAACCAAATACATCGCCTGTGTGTGCGTCAAGGGGCTGATCCCCAAAAAGGAGCAGTGTGTAATCTTCTCAACAGATGCAGCGGCGAGCGCTAATGGAACCCAAAAGCTCATTAATGTAGTAGTAATCACGGTCGCTTGCGTGATAGCTGTGCCTCTGACTGTGATCGTGTGCTGCGGGGCGCTTAAGAGGAAAATTAAGAAGTTTCTGGGCAAGAACTCCAAAGACATTCAGGACTCATATGTGACTTTTGAGACACTATCTCCCAGCACCAAGGCCAAAGGCTTGGAGGGGGAATATCTCACCAGACTGAATGCTGAGGAGTCCAACAGACTGCTGTCAGCCCGCTCCAGCTTAGACTCTGAGTCCACAGCCAAGATTGAGGGACAGCCGAATGAATACTTCTGCTGACAGTATCCCTCAGCCACGATTCCACCACGCAGCCTGCCGTGTATCCAGGCCCAGCCGCAGTACCTGAGTGCACATAATCTGTACCAGCAGTACATGACTGGCCATCCGTGAAGAAGCTTCTGGATACTTTGCATATGTAACAAAGCGCACCACGTCAGCTTTTGTTACTGTGTATTTGGACTTGGTTTCTAAACTAAGCCATTTGGCTGGTGGTGGGGTTGTGGCTGAGCGATCCCAGGAACATGTATATAGACCCTTTTAGATATTGCTAGAAGGAAAAGATTCAAAGGGAAATGTTCATATGAAAAATGTTCTTGTATATTTATGTATATCGAAACATCTATTAATATGTGATAATAATAAGAATATGTACAGAATTGGGTCATTTCTACATACACTCTTAAAAATAGGTTTCATTTTGTTTTCACAATGCTGTAAAACAATGTTTTGGTTCCACAAAGAACTTTTCAGGAACGTGTTCTTAAAGGGAACCTACATATTATATCATCATTAATTCATCCTCTACTTGTTCCAAAGTGAATTGAGTTTCTTTATTCTGTTGAACACAAAGAAAGATATACTCATCAACTTCCATACTTTGGATGTGATTGGCTGCTTTTTCGCAATCTTTCTCAGAATAACTTGTTTTTAGTTCAACAGAAGAGATAAAATATAAAAGTTTAGAACAACTTGAGTGTGATCAAATGGTGTTGGAATGTTCATTTTTGGGTCAACTATCCCTTTAAAAAGCTTTTTTTTCCTTACCGTGAAAAATCTTAAAACATCTTTTCCACTTTTAAGATTGCAAAGATGCCATGAATCTCACTTTTGTAGCATCTTGAATCTGTAAGACTTTAGATTATCTTTAGAAATAGGGTGATCCGATCTCTCAAAATGGAGATCTTTCTCAATTATTTATACTCCAGTGACTCAACGCTTATATATTCAGAAACTCTGACTGTCTCTGAAACTTGACTAATTTATTCAAACACTGTTCAATAAATGAGTTATCACTAACAAGAAAAAAAGTGTCTGTTTTCAGCTGAATGTCCTCTGACTTTATTTTCTTTTCTGATAACTAAAGCATTTTAGCTACTGAACGGCTTTCTAGGGGTTATTGCAACATTAGAAAATAGTTTTCACATCTAACTTGATCTCAGTGCTTGGAATCAGTGCAAATCGGAAATGTGATTGTATGGTAATTTGGCCAATCAAATTATTCAACAAAATGATTTGCCACTGATTAGACTTTTTTTTTACATGACAAAGACCTACTATTGTTTAGCAATGAATACATTTTAAAGAAGATGAAACGTGGAATAAAAACTAGAAGAGTTTAGATGCAAAAACCTTTGTGTCGTCTGAATTTTTCATCTAAAATTTGCATTTTTCTTAGGCTGTTTTGTGTGTAGTTTTAATAATTTTACCCTTAGTGCAAAGAATAGGTTACTTTCATTGCCTTTAAAGTGAAATAACTGAACATAAACATAAAAGGAGGCTGAGAAAAACAGATTTCAGATGGCACTTAAAGGTTTTTGCATCTTCAATCATTTTTTTTCTATTGACTCTAAGCTAAAATAGAGCTGAAATATACGACTGTCCTGTGAAAAAAATATAGTGTAGGCTCCCTATATAGAACACAAATGAAGAAATTTAGGAGATTTCTGCCCCTTCATTGAAAGTCTATTCACCATAAACCCATGTTTTAAAATGCTTTGCTAAAAAAAACCCAAAATACAAGCGGTCTAATCCAAGACTTCTGAAGAGATGTGATCGCTTTATAGGATGAACAGATTTTATTTAGGCTTTTATTCACGTGTAAACACTGATCAACAAACACAAAAGCTCACCAAAAAAACAAACCCCATTGGTCCCTGGATGCTTAAAGATCCTGATGTGACATGCAAAAAATGAACTTCATTGGTTCTTGTGTCAAGCAAGAACGCTTGAATAATTTGAATACTGCAAACATTGTTCACTGATCAGAATAAAGACCTAAAATAAATCTGTTCATCCAATAAAAGGAGCATGTGGTCTTAAACCTCCATCTTGGAATCAAAGATGCAAAAAAAAATCTTTATTTTTAAGAGTGTAGTTACTCTTTTAACAAAGTATAATGAGTCTAGTGTAACACTACAATAAAAAAATTGAGATTTTTATTTTAAACGCAGCAACAATATCATCAATGTGTATTCATTTCTGTTTACCTTATTAAACTTGTGCTATCTGAACCATTACGTCCCAGGTTTCTTAATAGTATTGTTGGAAATAGATTTGGTACATACAATATGAAAAAGTTTTTTTATTATATATATATCCATATATATATATATATATATATATATATATATAAATAAATTAACTTAAATGGGCTAATAATAGAATAATAATTCTAGTGAAATAAAACAAATAAGACTTTCTCCAGTCGAAAAAATATTTTCAGACATATTGTGAAAATGTCCTTGCTTTGTTAAACATCATTTGGGAAATATTTAAAAAAGAAAAAAAAATTAAAAGGGGGGCTAATAATTCTGACTTCAACTGTGTGTTTATATATATATATAGTGCTCAGCATAACTGAAAATTATGAAAAGAATATTTTGATCCATTTCTCAGTGAATACAGGCAATGTATTGTGCATGGGCATTTAAACAAAACAGATTTATTAAACATATACATTCATTAAAATAACATTTTAGTCACTAAACATATTTAGAAATTGAAAGATAAAAGAATTACTTTCAAGCAATGATAAAATGTTTTGATTTTACTTGCATTGCAAAAAATAGTTTGAAAAAGGTCATTTTTGAAAATATTTCTCATAGTTTAAAATGGTAAATTGTCTGGGTTGGTGTTGTATAGAACTATACAAAAACTATGCAAATAACTTCAAGTACTTTTCTGTTATTCTACAGACTTATTTCTTTATACTGTATATTATATCTTTTTTGTGAAATTTTTTTTTATTATTTCAGTTTTTGATTAATATAAAAAAAATACAGCCTATGATTATATCATAAAACAAACCCGAATCCCCACCCCCACCCCCACCCAGGTAGACCTTTTATATAAATGACAGAAGTTGCTGTAAAAAAAACAAAAAAACAAGAATAATGTCAATCCAAATAAAGAGTAAAGATATAGTATAAAAATTAATAAAAAGTACAAATAAATAACTATTGCATCATAAGATACATGAAGTGCATATAAACAGAAAAGCTGTACATTAGAAGATAGAAACAAGAAATATGACTGTATATTATTGCTGATACATTATATTATTTCAATTAGGTTAATAACTACTGAACTGTCAACAAAACCACTTTGTTAAACAATAGAGTTTAATTTTCAACATTAAAAGTCTAGAGCAGAGAGAAAGGTCCTATAATGCATTCCTTCATTCCTTTTCTTTTCAGCTTAGACCTTTTATTAATCAAGGGTCACCACAGTGGAATGAACTGCCAACTTATCCAGCATATGTTTTACGCAGCTGCAAACAATCACTGGGAATCACTCATACACTCTCATTCACACACATACACCACTGACAATATTAGCTTACCCAATTCACCTATAGTGAATGTCTTTGGACTGTGGGGGAAACCGGAGGAAACCCACACGGACACGGGGAGAACATGCAAACTCCACACAGAAATGCCAACTGACCCAGTCAAGGCTCGAACCAGCTGCCTTCTTGCTGTGAGGTGACAGCGATAACCACTGCACCACCGTGTCGCCCCATAATGCAATTGAGAACTGTAAATAAATGGAAAAACATGAAAACTGTTAATTAACAGATATTTTTTTACAGTGTACAAAATAAAAATATTTCCACTTTTGAAGTTGCACCTAACTCTGATTTTTGTCAATTAAATTTTAGAATTTTACAATATTTGTAAAAGTGTTTTATTTTTACAGTCTAGGTCAAAATTAATAGGTCAGTCCTACAATTAAGTTGCAAACAGTGTCTCACGAGGTACGTCAAGGATTACAGCTAATAGGCTTTACCGAACTGTACCTGCAGTCATGTCGTGCACAGACACAGAGCGGATGTACCATTTATAGGAGACCATGGATGCCTCTGTTTTATTTCATCTGATTGTTTTCTGTATTTTGATTAGTCATATCAGCTCAGAGTGTTTTCCAGGATGCTCCTGTGGGACTGATCGTCATGGGAGGTTAGTTTCAGTTTGTTTTAGTGATGGCATATTGTAGATGAGTAGTGTCATTGAGCAAAGATGGTGGTTGTTGTTTTGAAACAGGGCACAATGTGAAAGCTAACGTCTGTAAATATATGTCAGTGTGCCTTTAACTACTCTGCCCATAATGTTATAAAGTAAATTATTTAAATAGTTAAAAATATATTAAAATTGATTCTTGAATTCTTATAATTACACCCTTAAACATATAGCTTCCAAAAGAAGGTTTTCCCAGCAATGAGACAATTGGAAATCTTTTTTGAGTTCCACGCAAGAACTTTTCAGTGATCAGTTTTGAAATGAGTATTTTTTCTTTGTTTGGACAATATTTTCATTTTTCACGATAAAAAACATTTTGTGCAATGAAAAAAAAAAAAATCACAGAACCACCGATGATGCCAATGAAGAACTTTTTTTAAATTCAACATTTTATTAGAGGTTAACTGTATGTACTGTGTTTGTGCATGTATTTATTTAAAAAAATAATAATGAGTCATTATACTGTCATTACAGGCATGCCAAGCATTTTTTTTCAAAAGGCTGCTTCATGTTGGAACTAAAATAAAGAACAAATCTCTGTCAGGACAACTTGATTTTGTTAATTCTTTTTAAGAACAGCTGAGAGTGGCTTTGTCAAATTGTATTAAATAGGCCTACCTCTCATGGAAAAATATATACAACATTTTATTTTAGATAATTATTTTTGTTGAATTTGTCTTAACTTTTTAATTTAGAGCTTAAAATACAATACACAATCAAGCAAGCAAATAGAATACAAAAAAAAGTTCTCAACATTTTATTTATATAGATATAGAAAAGGCTGTTATCTGGTCATGTTTGAGATGGAAGAAACAAGAACATTGCCAGGATAGGTTGATGATATTCATTTCTTATAATTGTTTTTAATACATTTTATTATTTATTTATTATTTAAAAAATATTTAACTTTTTTAATTTAGGGTTTATTCTAAAGTTAATTTAATTTTTTTAAATCCCAATATTATTGTATCGGCTGCTAATTGATCATGATGGAACATTCCATTTGCCATAATAGCTCATATGTTAAAAACATTATAATGTAATAGCTATTATAATGTCAAGTACAGACGTTTTCTTTAGATTTGTACGTCAACATCTAATTAAATGCATTGAATACCTTTTAGGTCACTCACGTGTATGGAAACAGCTCTAACCGGGATTCCTGACGATCTACCGGAAGATTTGACAAAAATCCGGATTGAGAAATCACAACTAAGCGAACTGCCGAAGGCCGCGTTTTCCCATGTCAATGCCCTAAAACATCTCTGGTTGAACTTCAATGACATTGCCATCATAAACATTAAAAGTCTGGAAGGTCTGGCTAACCTGACGGAGCTCAGGCTGCAGGGAAACAAGCTGCGTTCAGTACCGTGGACCGCGTTCGAGGAGACGCCAAACCTCAAGATCCTGGACCTGAAACACAACCGCATCGACGCCCTTCCCGAACACGCCCTCAAGTTTTTACCAGGCCTGACCTACTTAGACCTGTCCTCAAATCAACTCTCAGTCATATCTAAAGACGTCTTTCTCAACTGGCCTCTTTATCATTCAGAAAACAAGCACGAAAAGCCTTCAGCATCTAATGTTGTTCTGGCGCTTCATGACAACCCGTGGCTGTGCGACTGTCGGCTGGGAGGCTTCATTGAGTTTATTAAATCGTTAACTCCGCCGTTTATTCTTATGAACTCTTATTTGACGTGTTCTAGCCCTGAATTGAAGGCAGGGAAGTTTTTTCATGAGGTGAACTTGAAGACGTGTGTGAAGCCAGTGGTCAGTGCTCCGGTTATCAACATCACCGCGCCGTTGGGAGGTAACGTCACGCTGACGTGCTCTGTGTCGGCCAGACCTGAAGCGGTCATTCGGTGGATATATGCCCTTAAGATGCTAAGAGGATTTCGCGGTAAGAGATGAACGTAAAATATGTTTACATACATTTATTTGTGTTTAAGATAAATATGCTTAACCCTCGATTAGTATACACACACACACATTAGCCCACTTTTGCAAATGACATACGCAGCCTAATGAACAAATAAATTGACCTCATCTACTTAGACTCTTAAGTACCCAGCAAGCATTTTTTTTTTGTTTTTAAAAGATGTCTAATAGATGTCCAATAGACGTCTAAACATAGCAGTCTTGGCTAAAACAAGGCTAAATTTGGGCTGTCAATGAAAATCTAATAAACGTCTAAGAGTAGGCCAAAATTTGACTAGTCGTCAAATAAACAGAAAGGAATGACTACACATATAAAGTCTGTCTAATACGACTAGTCTAGTTTCGAGCTATTCTTAGATGTCTATTAGATTTTCACTGACAGCCCAAGTTTAGCCTTGTTTTAGCCAAACTGTCTACGTTTAGAGGTCTATTAGACGTCTATTAAACACATAATTGTTTGCTAGGTAGATACTGTTATTTAATATAGAGTTTATATAATACGTACATGCTATGTTATTATTACAGCCTTTTGATATGACCTATTGAACAATATTTTCATTTGTTTTAGAAATTCTGAGCCGTGTGGATGAAGACACCATCAGTTCTCAGCTGGTAATTCCTTCACTCCATTCAGCCGACCGAGGCCTCTACACCTGCATTGCCAACAATTTCCTAGGCAATTCCTCTGTCATCATCTCAGTAGATGTGAAGTCTCAAGAAGGCTCATCATCTCATCCCTCAGGTCCTTCTGCTGCCATCGGCGAGGAGAACGTTTATATCGACATCCGTATTGCCAAACAGACAGTTTATGGCATCACAATTGAGTGGCGTGCTGTGACAGAAAATCCAGCAGAAACCTGGTTCACCATCCATTTCGGCCGATATGAGGCGGTTAAGAAGGAGCAGATTTACATGGGGCCAGGTATAAACACATACTCGGTCACAGACCTGCTCCCTGCCACAAAATATGAAATTTGCGTTACTCTTAAGAACCAGGCTCCTCGAATCGGTCAGTGCATTGTGTTTGTGACTGGCAGTGATTTCAACGAGATGGAACAGAGAGAGAAGCTCATTCATATTGTGGTCATTGTACTTGCCATGGTGCTCGCTGTGCCTGCAGGAATGTACGCCTGTACCACCGATGCCAAGTTCAACTGTTTCGAGCGCTGCGCTGAGATGTGGAGAAACAGAAGACACGCAGAGCTTTCAAACCCGGCTGGCGACAGGCAGGGTACATTTGACAGTCTCCAGGCTGCCAGTGATGAAGGTCTCTATAAAGAATCCAACAAAGACAAGAAAGCCAGAAGAAGGTCTGCGGAGAAGATACACAAGACAAAGAATGAACGAAGACCAACAGCTGAGCTTTACTGACACAAAAAGACAACTGTGGACTTAATAATACCCATGAAAGGGTTCACACAAGCCTCCGTTTAATTGCATTGTGACATTCATCCAGCTTGAGTGTTCAACAGAAGATGAGAGTTAAAGTTAATGCTCTTATTATGGATGCCACAATCTTCATGAGAGTCATAAACTCACGGATCAGCTTCTGGACAGGATTTTCCAAATAAGCTGGCGATAACCAAAGGAAGCGTCTGAATAAAACAGTGAAAGGCTTTAAAAATAAAGATGCATCAATGGAAGCATGATGATCTTTAAAAGGATATTTCTCAGAAATATCACCAAATTGCTGTTTACTCTGTCTCAGAGCATCCAAAATGTACAGTAGGTGGACCTTCTTCTTCCTGAAGAATTAAAGAATTTATCGAACATTGAATAATTCATAAAATGCAAGTCAATTATAACGAGCACTATGTGGGATTATTAAAAATAAATGTAAAAATAAAAAAGAATACAGACAAAACAAAAGTAATAGCCCTGGCCATTCAGCCATTTCATTCATTTTTGGTTAATTGTATCTTAACCTTGAACTTTTCGGTGCACAAAAGCTTCTTGCAGTGCACAAATGTTCCTCATTTTTAATTGTTCCTTACAAAAAAAAAAAAAAAAAACATTATTTGTGTAACAGCAATCGAGGAAGGAAAATATATATTTTTGGATGCCTGTGGAAAACTCTGAAACTTATAATCTCAGTGCATTTTCATAGAGACAACTAGTTTCAATTAAATATCGAAGATATTCATGGCACAGTTACTGTGTATGAAACTCTTTATTATGGAGATTGAAGATGATATTTCTCTTCTATAATAAGTTATTCTAGGTTGTGGTGCATTTGTATAATTGTAAAATTCACTTGGATGTTTTATGTAAGAGATTTATTTTAATGCACATTATATGGTCAGAGAGATACAGTCTAAAAGAAGATTAGGGTTGCTGAGGCTTGTTCCATATCATGTGAATCCAATAGGGTAGGTCAGTCAGCAATCAGCCAAACAATTAAAATAAAAAAAACGAATAATTAATAATAATTACTTACATTTATATAGCGCTTTTCTGGATAAAGCGCTTTACACATTTTTGGGGTGAATTTCCTCATCCACTACCAGTGTGCAGCATCCATCTGGATGACATGATGGCAGCCATATTGCACCAGACCGCACACCACACACCAGCTGATTGGTGGAGAAGAGACAGAGCGATGAAGCCAATTATAATATGGGAATGGTTAGGAGGCCATGATGGACAGAGGCCAGTGGGCAAATTTACTTGGCCAGGATACCAGGGTTAAACCCCTACTCTTTTTCAAATGACATCCTGGGATTTTTAATGACCACAGAGAGTCAGGACATCGGTTTAACGTCTCATCCGAATAACAGTGCTTACTGAGCAATATAGAGTCCTCATCAACATACTGGGGCGTTAGTACCCACACAGACCTGCAGCCCTGCTTTGCTTCAGTGGACGACCATGTGAGAGTTGCAGAGAGCTAGCTGTCAACTGACATAAGATTGCAATCCACTGACCATCCAAGGAAATAAATCTGACCTTTATTTGAACTATTAGAGGCTGGACACTTTCAGCAGTCTTGAGGCCGCCAGTGATGAAGACAAATATAAATAGCCTGCTGGACTAGTAGAGTAGAAAGCCAGGTGAATTTATGCAGAGAAGATACAAAGAATGAATAAAGATCAACGACAACGAGCTTTACCTGCACTGAAAGAGACCTACATGTATAGATTGATTAATACCCATAAAAGAGCTCAGGATAGTCTCGATGTTAATTGTATTGTGAAATTCATCCAGCTTGTGTGTTTTAGCAAAAGATGAGAGTAAAGATAATGTGCTTATCATGGATGACACAATAGCGTCTGGACAAGATTTTCCAGATAAACTTGCAAAAAACAAAAAAAGCCATTTATTCAAAGCAAAGACGTGAAACAGGTCTACATTCTTAAATATGCATTTATGGAATCATTAAGACTTTAAATGAATGGATTAATTAAAATTTAATGGGACTAGCAGCTTTTATACACTCAAAGACAACAAATATAAACTGTTATGGTTAAAGTGATTCGATTATTCATGCTTTCACAACAACCTTTAATAACATAGTTCATCTAATTTTCTACATTTGCTGTTAAGATACTTCCGTCAGGCATTCCAAGATGTACAGTAGCTAACATTTATTTTTTCTTTAGTAGATAATAATTAAAAAAAAAAAGATTTTTAGCTGAAATGGTGATCTTTATGGATTCATGAAATGTAAATCAATAGCTGCAGGCTATTTAAGAATCAACAAAGATATACTGTCAAATCTAAATTCATTTGGCAAGACAAAATCTCTTGGCAACACATTTTAATTTTGGGGTGAACATCCAATGGTTCTGCCCATTCCATAAAAACTTCTTTATTTCAGCCTTTTTTTTTTTTGTCCTTTCCTCAATTTGTGTGTGACTACAAATAATATTCTGTGGGATCAGTTTGGAAAAACAGTTGGAACTTTTATTTTTAAGGCTGTAGTACAATTAGAATCAAAAGAACAAATCTTTTATAATCTGAGTGCACTTTATAGAAGCAGCTACAATGTTTATGATACTGTGTATAAAACTATCATGATGGTGGGATGCTACATTGCCATTCTATGCTACATGAGTTATTCTAGGATAAGGTGCATATGTATAATTGTAAAATTGCATGTTTTATGTAACAGGTTTACTTTAATGCACATTACGGTCATAGAGGTAGACCGTCTAAAAGAAGATTAGGATTGTTGATGCCTGATCCATATCATGTAAACCCAACAGGGCACTATATACTTATCATTCCGCATCAGTCAGCAATAACTCAATGAAAATGACTGACACAAGACTGGTTTGTTAAATAGTTTGCCCCCTGCTTATCTGTCAGATTTATTGACTGAACATGGGCTCCGTCTGCCTCTTTGGTTGATAAATAAATCCAATGACCTTGAAATGGAAATTGCCCTTGAATTTAACTCCGTCTACTGTATTATATTATGTGAGTTGTTGTTTTGCTCCTGAAATTCACATTTTGTTCCTTTTTATATAAGAAAAATGTGAAAAATGTGCAAGCTTTGTCTGTCTGTAAATGTATCAGTCTAATGAAAATGTTACTGACACTAAACTGTTGATTTTGAATAATATAAATGTTTATACAACCGTTCTGTTTGGTTCTTGAATCTGATTGGCTGATAGCCGTGCGATATTCTGCAAATAACAGCACTCATCCAGCCTCTTAACCCTTCACCCTTGTGTATTACTCCGCCTACATACAGCAACAAGCAGAGGACACTCTAGAGTTTGACAAATATTGCTGCTGTTGGACAACATAACTACATTCTTGACTAAAAAAGCCTCGAAGGTACATTGTTTAGATTGCAACTATGCAGTTTATTCATAAGGATAGTACCTATTTTAATTTTTTTCACAATTTTGGAGCATCGGATTTAGTGTATCGGCCGCCATCGGCCTGTCCAAAAGAAAGTGACGGTTGATGTTCTACCACAAGATGACGAACAGCATTTTTTCAGCATACGTTTCAAACTACAGCTGAACAAAACAGGCAAGTGACATTCTAAGTCAATCTCTCTCTTTTGTATTTTGTAGGGCTGTATTTATACCACAGAAACTGGTAGTGTTTGCTTTGCTCTGGCTTTTTCTGGGTTATTTATTGTGAAATCCCGATTGCAACAGAGAAATACTGGGATATCTCTGTAGATTGATGGCATTTTATGCCATTCAGCCTTATAATCTTAAAATTTGAGCAAAAATTACCTGTTTTGTCATCACTTTAGACATTACGCTAGAGAATACTAGCTCTAAAGTGATGTTGGTGAAGTAGCAACGATTTCTGCTGTTCTGACATCAGCTGTAGAGGTGAATAAATGGTGGAAGAAAGTAATTCTTCATACAAAAGGATTTTGAGACCCTCAGTGTTTGATTTTCTTTTTTTATTTACACAATTATGCCATCGTACTGTTGTATAAACGCAATATCACACTAGCAGCAGTGCAATATGGCTGTATATTGGCACTGGTGGGGGTTACTAAGGCACTCGGCCTATGGCCTCGAGCCAACACACGCTTCCCACCAGAGCTGATATACAGCCATATCGCACTGCTATGAGTGTGATATTGCTTATATATCACACTTATCACACTTCCCTGCTAAAAAAAGTTGTTGCTTTCTACTAGAAAATACCATTCAAAACATCATTCAAAATCCATTAACTATTAACCAGAAGAAAAAAAAAAAACCAGTAGAAACCCACAGAGATTATTACAGTGGTCAGTACTTTCACCTCACAGCAAGGACACTGGTACGAGTCTCGGTTGGGCCAGGTGGTATTTCAGTGTAGAGTTTGCATGGGTTTGTGTTTAAGTGGGTTTCCTCTTGGTGCTCCGATTCCCTCTGGGTCCTCCGGTTTATTCGGCTTTGGCAACCCCTGATAAATTAGGGACTAAGCAGAAGAATAGTGAGTGAATGCTGATGTGGATCATAAACAAATGTGTCTTTATTAAACCAAGTTGGCCTCACATGTAAGTTTATCTATGGATTTGTGTAGGTGGGACCTACATCAGTTTGCCCATGTGTGGCCCATATGGGTTTGCCCATGCCAGAGCCACATGTTGGGTTTACATAGATTCGCTCATGTGAGAGCTACAAGGTAAAGCCAAGTATATTGCCCATATTGAGGCTACCTGGAATAGCCCAAATGTGGTCTACATGGTATAATCTCATGTGTGTTTAAGTGGTACCTACATGGGATTGCAGATGTGAGGCTTTCATAGGTTTGCCCATAAAGAACCTACAGTCAAGCACAAAATTATTCATACCCCAGGACATTTCAAAGATGGCCACAGAGTGAAATGACTTGCCTTAAAGGGACTTTTCACATACATATGGCCCACATAGGCTAATCCTCTATGGGATTGATTGTGTTTGCCCATATATACCCTATGTGCTTAACCAATGTGGAACCCTTGTGTGTTCCCCACACATGGGCAAACTAAGGTGGGCTCAATATGGGCAACACAAAATGTATGCCTTCGGAGTTGGTAAACACACATGGGGCTACTCGTTTCAACTAAATAGGGCAAACCCAGGTGGACTTAATATGGGCAACACACAATGGTTCCACATGGGTTAAACATGGGCAAATACAATTAATCCAGGCTGTCTGTGTGGGCCTTATGTAAGTCACAAGTAGGTGACTAGTACATGACTTCAGAGTGGTTAAAAAAACATTGGGGTCAACATAACCTGAAATCATTGATTTGGTTTAGAGAACATGATGCTAATTTACAATCAACAGCAGCCTAAATGGCTCAGCATTGTTATACCCCTTGAGTGTTATGGTTCTTAAAAAAGTATTGCAGATAAAACAAACAAACAAACAAACAAAAAAAAAAAACATGGAAAAAAGATGGAAAACACAGATACAGTACTTAGACTGCTGTTTGCTTGTTGAACTCAAAATTCTAAATTGGCAATGTGTTTATTGCGAGATCAAGCACAGTACGAAATAGAAGTAAGGCTAAATCCATTGAAGCAAAATGTGGCTGCTGAAGTAATTGCTGATGAGAGACTAGTGTGACAAGGTGCGAAAACAGCTGAGCTCTTATTATGCCACAGTCGACCACTTCCACTTTTTCAGCATACCAAATTCAGTTTGAGATTGTGTTATAATGCTGCTCGGTGCAGTTTAATAAAACACAACATATTTTAAAAAATTTGGCGTTTCCCTATTTTCTATAAAAACACACTGGAAATCGTGGCTCAATGGGGTCATGCGGTGACACAGGAGACGATGGGTCTTATTTATAAAACTTTGCACAGAAATCTTCCTAAAAGTGAACGTCCATCAGGATAAATTGTAATTTACATATTGATGATTATTGCTCATATGATCATTTAAAGTGGTTCAATTATTAAAGTTAAATGTGTTTACTAAGAGTTTACTTACAGCTGCACACATTCTCCTAACAAGTTTGTTTTTTTTTATAGATCACAACTTTTGCAGGGGAATGGGCTCTATGCACAGCTAGAGTTTTAAAGACATCGGTAAACTTCCCATGAAAGCTTAAAGTGACTATTTTCTATTTCACAAGGATGTTTTTACAGCATCTATGTTGTAATGTAATTACAATACATTCAGTTAAATAGACTTAATCGTTTATTTAGTTGTTCAATCATGAAATGATATGAAAGACCATTGTAACCACTAGCGCCATCAGTAGGAACAGGCTAGCTCGGAAATTCCATTGAAAAAACTGGGGTAAAATAAACTGTCATATTTTAAAGACAAGGCGGGGGGAATTGAATTTAATGCAGTGCTTCTTGTCCAATCTGAGACCCACTTTATATTGTATATCTAACAGGTAGTGAAGATTGCTGATTTTTTAAGAAATCAGATCTTAAACGTGACAATTTTGGAATGAAAAGACAGTTCACCGGAAGCCCTTGGGCTGCCTGGCTAAAAATTAAAAGTCTGTGTGCATATACAAGTTTCCACATGTTTTGTGTGTAAGCCATGTTTATAAATGAGACCCTATAGTTAAAAACAGCATATTTATCTGCATTCTACCATTATTCAAAATCATTTGGGATAATATCTACATAAGCCTGCAAAATATATAACACTGTAATGGTTTTTGGATGTTTAAATGAAGAAATCTTACATACTCTGCTATAACAAGGACCTCCCATTAGCATGTAGCATGTTTTGGATGTTTGTCCAGACCTCTGTGACCTCAACCAGAAGGCTCCAAAATAAACTGGTCGGTTCAAAATAAAATGTACACATCTTGGTTAAAATGTTCTGTTTTCCTTTTATCCTTGTCCATCAGTGCACTTTACAAGTTTGTAATCCTCTCTAAAAAAAAACAGTAATCCTACTTGCTTCCTACAGGGTATAATTCCATGTCATTTGTGCTTTTACCCCCCAGTGCTGCTTTTGCTATCTGAAAACAGACTTTTCTCATCGCAACAATTCTGCTTCATATGCAGAGGTGACTTCAAGAACAAAGAGACATGTTGAAAAGTCTTCACCCTTCAAAAATGTATCACAGTGTGCTTATGTCTTTAAACCTAAAATAGAGGTTTGGAAAAGCCAGATAGAGCAAACTCATAATTTGTCGAATCTTAACATGACCACCAAAACATGGTTTCTGAAATATTTGTGCACATTACTCATAAAATAACATCTGTATTTCAATCTGCATAACATCCGGGCATTAAAATCTGTACTTAAAATAAATGGAGGAGGAAATAAAATAGGTCACCAACTGCACTATCAGCCCATATGATGAAATGTGGCGTTAAAGGAAATATAACAGTTTTTTTTCATCTCAATCCTATAATACATTGAAGAAATTGCACACAAAACTGTTCTTATCAAAGGACCACTTGATTTGAATAAAATATCCATTTATTTACAAAAGGTAAATATAAACAGTGGTCACTCCATGTATTTTACATTTAATACTGAACTGCATAAAAACTGAGAAGGTAAAATACATTTATGAAACGTTTACAACATGATAGCCAAACTGTGTGGTCTTCCATAACTATACACAGACATTTTTACAATATTTGACCTTTAGGAGTTTATCAAACTAGCTACACATTTTGGCATGTTCAACATCCACAAGAAATTGTATGAGACCCAAAATGCATGTATTTGGTAGCCTCACGGAAACTACTGCGTTGTAAAAAATATATAATTATAATAACAAAACATTGTTCCCTTTTGAAAACCACATACTAGGTAAAACAAACATCATCTGATGAATAGTTAATATAAAAAAGATCAGGCATGTTTAATTTCTTTCAATGATCTGCAATCAAATTTCTATTTCTGAATAAGGTATCCACAGATGGAAAAATATCCAAGAAGCTTAAAGTAAATGCGAAGCTGTAATTTTCCACCCAGAAGAGGGCAGTGCACGGTGTCATAGTGATTAGCAGGGTGTTAGTCTTGGCTAGTGACACTTTCCCCCATTTTCATTAGGTTCAGCTTGCAATCCCAGCTGAACTCTGCACGCAGTAGGGGAAGTATACAGTAAGTAGCTTGCAGAGTTGGCCTGCTGGGATCTTGTACTTGTGCAAATCCTTCCTGAAATCATCCTTGTCTGTTGAAACTTGTCAATGAATTAGCCTGGGAAACTGTCTGCTTTCCATTGAACGCTGGGATTTTCACATGCATTTCAACTTATCAGTATCGGTTTGCCATGTTTTTCTGTTCCAGTTTAAGTTTGAGCTCAGAAACTAGCGCTGTGTTGACAGGATTGTCTTTACACCGGTGAGATTTCTTCTTTGATTTGGACGCTACAGATGCAGAAACTGTAGGTACAGTCCATTCCCGTTCACCATGTCTACAGTGACTTGGCAACGGTGGAGGCATGACGGGGGCATTCGGGGGTGATGGAGGTGTTCGATGAGAACAAACTTTGATGTTATTGTTAAAGTTGACATTGTCTGCTCTAGGGATCTCTTGCTCTTCTCTGAATGGTTCTTGGAAGTCGTCTTGTTTCTGGGGTTTACGCTTCCTTCGTATGATGCGACGTGAAGGTAGAATCTTGTTGGCCTTGTTTCTTCTCACAAATATAACAGTAGAGATAACGACTGTCACAAAAACTAAGATTAGAATGACACCACTGATCAAGCCTAGGAAATGCATGGGATTTTCCCTACTATTCATAAAAAAGGACGTCAAAGGTCCCTTGAGTGGAGTCTGTAAAAGAGCACAAAGAGAAGTCAAGTCCATAGGACTCATGAATGATATACTGTAGGCTGCTCACTTTTTGCTCTGAGAGACATAGTAAAAGCGAGGCAGATAACCAGTTCTAAGAAGCCAATAGCAGTCTAAATACCTTTAGTAGTAGTGATGGGCAAAATTAAGCTTTTCAAATATTTGAATTAAATGTGGACGTGTTAAACTGGTGCCGTGACCCGGATGGAAGATAGGTTTGGGGGATGTTTGTAACCAAGGCTGGCTAATAGAAGATGTGCAAGTAAACTTCCCTGGCATCAAGAGGTAGATTAATGACAGATTAGTAGGCCCACATGGAATCTGTGCGTGCAGAAATCAGCAGACTTCCGCAGATTTTTAGCCCATCATTAAATGTATTTTTTTACTTGTGTAAATATTTGTACATTTATATTTATTCAGTTTTAAAATTAATTTCAGTAATAATATGGACTAATATAAAAGTGTTTATTTGATTTATTTACAATGCAGCTCGTAAAGTCATATTTTCTGTCTTTTATTATATGAGAGACTTGCTTTGTTTACCAAATAAGTGGATCTAATTGGATTTGCATTGTAAATAATAAATACAGGTTAAAAAGGTATTATTTTTTATTTTATATATTAAGTTTTTAGTTGTGAAACTTCCAAAATCATTACGCATAAATCCGCAGATTTTTTACAAAATTCTCTGTAGAAATAGCAAAAAAAATGTCTGCAGATTCTGTCTGGCCCTGCTGATTAGTTATTGGCTGCATCAGAAACCGCATACTTCCATACTGTATAGTACGCTAAAATCAGTATGGGAGCCGAGTAGTATGTCCAAATTCACAGAATTCAAAAATCAGTATGCGAGACGTACCTGATGACCTAATACTTCCGGCGAGATTCTGAAGTGCGCATCCCATGCATCCCGTGCGCTATCCCATTATGCCCCGCGACAGAATTCATATATGGGAGTGAAGCGACGCAACTGATGCAGGTAGGTTGCATGACCATGACAAAATGTTGGATGTAGTACGTCCGAATTCCATTCATACTGTTCACATTCCTACTGTATAGAACATACTTTTCTAACAGTTGAGTAGTAAACTGAAATTGAAATGCTGAACCTACTTAGTAGGCGGTTTCAGACGCAGCCATTGTCTTTAGATTCCTTGTTAGTCCACCTGCCTCCCATGTTGGAAACTCCAGTTCAAAGTTGTGGAAAGTAGAACTGGAGGGGTTATAGTAGTGTTGTAACCCAAATGTGAGTGAGGTTTAGTGGAATGAGTGTAACTGAGGCCACCTAATAAGAGTTTGTGCGAGTAAACCTCATCCCCTTGGCCTCATAAGGCACACAAGTGACTGACACTCTCTTTAGTGTCCTTGTATGTAATCCTTCCTCCCATGTCGGTTTAAATCCCATTTAGGGTGGGGTGAGTATAACTGGAGGAGTTACAATGGTGACATTACAGGCATAAGACTGAGGTTTAGTGGGATGAGTGTACCTGAGGGCAGCTAGTAAAAGCTGTGTGAGTAAACCTCACTCCCCTAGCCTCACAAAGCACATTAGTCGACAACACAGATTGACACATCTGCCATTTGGTTAAACATTGCATGGGTTAAACATTGCCTCTAACTACTGTACCATGCTGAAAATATTGTTTAAATCCCTTTCCCAGTGGGGTGTGTTGAACGGGAGGGGTTACATTGGCGCTGTGACTGTTTTGAGGAAATGTAACAGAAGCTAGTAGGAGCTTTCTTCTCCAGTCATGAGAGTGACGACACAGTGAGAGTTAGTGTTCCTTCCTCCCATGTGAGAAACGCTCATTTGAACCCTATTTACAGAGCAAATATACCAGTAGGGTTATACTTGGTTAATCAGGTCAATAAGTGAATATTAACTCTTATTAATGCAGACATATTTTCTTCTCATTACAGAAACTCTAATTACAGATATGTGTTCTAAAACTCTCTACAAAATTATATAATTGATCTGAGAGCAGATACTAGTTCATGGAGTCAGAGATATGATAGCCCCCTAGTGGCAAGCTAGTGAAATTGAAATGTTCTCAATTGTTTCAGCTTGATCCGAATCACTTGCAGAAAGAATGATTTCTTTCTAAGTTTAAGTTAGCAGTGCTTTAAAGGTGCCCATCACTACTGCATAGATCAGAAATGTCTAATAGAGCTGCTCAGGATAATAAATACAGTGTGACTGCATGGCATCTCAACAGCAGAGAATAGATTGATTACAATTGATTTGGTGTTCAATTTAAAAATGAATCAGTTACAAAGAGTCTGGTTGCACATTTAGACAAGATCAGAAGGGTTGAATGGGGCACCCAGAATTAAGACCATGCAGTCTCATTGTCAATCTCTATTATTAAAGGGATAGCTGACCTAAAAATTAAAATGTCCTCACTATTTACTCACCCTCCATGTGCCCCAAACCTTTAAGAGTTTCTTTGCTAAATTGAACACAAAAGAAGATATTTTGTAGAATGTCAGAAACTGGTAATGACTGACTTTCATAGTATAGGAAAAATAAATACTATGGACGTCAATGGTTACCAGCTTCCAAAAGGTATCCAAAATAACTTATTTTGTGTTCTGCAGAAAACTCAGGTTTGTGACAAATGAAGGGCGAGTAAATGATGATAGAATTGTATTTTTTTGGTGAAATACTCTATAATTTTGACTGAATGGAGAAATGGGTGATCGTTCTGAGCCAAATAAGTGCAGAATAAAATCTTTCTGAAAAAATATGTATTATAAGTGTGCTTGTGTACTCTTTTACAGACTTTTTACTTTCATTTAAACAATAAAATGATGGTAGGATGGAAAAAAGGAGTGGTATTTATGTCAGAATCAAAATTTCTCATGGTCAGGGCCTCCTAATAATCTTTCTGATCTTGCCCTTTGGCTGGACCCGGGACTTTTTCACAGATTTCCAGAAAATGAATGTGGATATGAAAATGGTCAGACAGATGGCGAAGACTACAATGCTCAAACATATGCCGAAAACAGTCCAGGGCCGAGTTCTCAGACTCAAGAAGTATGAAAGCATTCTGGATTTGATCTGTAAAGCACACAATAACACAAACTCATACTATTTTGATAGTTTTCTTTAAAAAAAAAAAGAAAAATATACTTTACAAACACTGTATTTACAAGCATGCATTGAAGAAGGATTCTAATAAGCACTAATAAACACTCACCGCTTCTGTGATGTCAATTTTTACCACTGTGGTTGTGCTGAAGGATGGTGAACCTCTGTCTTTAGCCTGAACAACAACAGACCAGGTACAGTCTTTCTGATTGGTGATATTCTGGACAATGTCCATTGACTTGATGTACGGCTTCAGTTTTATTTCTCCCGTGTCTGCATTAATGTCAAATATGTTGTCTGGGTCGGCTTTCATTATGGAGTATTCAATGAGATTGTTGGGCTCCTCTGCATCTTCATCAATCGCCTACAAATCATCAACCCCAGTCAACTTACAGTTTCTCAAGTCAGAAGCAGAAACATTTCAAAAAGTAGTAAGCAACATACCTCTATTTTGACCGGTGCACCAATCACCATGGTCTGCTCCAGAGAGTTTTCATTAAACGCTGGTGGATGGTCATTGAGGTCAGTAATGGTGACAAAGACTTCCGCGAGGCTGTATTTTCCTTCAGGGTCTTCGGCTTTCACGTAGAAGTTATACTTGGATTTGACCTCAGCATCCAGACTGGCCCAAGGCTGAGTGTAGATGATTCCAGAATCAGCCTGAATGAGAAAGCTGCGTAAAAAATAGAGGACAGGAAATTAGTTTTATAGGGAAAATCGGGATTAGAAAGCGGTAGTTGTACATGTACATGTTAACATGATTTAAAGCTTTGAGAACACAGTGTAAAAGAGTCAACAGGACAAAACATCATGTCTATATAGTTTACTGAATACACTCTTTTGTAATTTAATCTTAGCATCATGTCTACATGTATATACAGTGCATCTCTATTCAAAGCGCTTCACTTTTTCCACATTTCTTTATGTTACAGCCTTATTCCAGAATAGATTAAATGTATTTATTTCCTCAAAATTCTACACACAATACAATAATGACAATGTGAAAGAAAAAAAAAAAGATTTTGCAAATTTATTAAAAATAAAAAACCTTAACACCATAGATACTTCAAGAATTGTAAAGACTTTTTCCAATTTTTGTTTTTTCAAAGTCTCTTTTTTGTCCTATTTCTCCCACGGAGAAGAAACTGACAAATACTTTTGTGCACCTTGATATAGGGTGTTAATCTTAGGCCACATGCTCCCTCTTTACACAAATCAGCTGATATGCATTAAATCAAATAAGCATTTAAGTTTGTCAGCTTGGAGTTAAGAAATTATGGATAAAATGATGATATGGTCAAAATAATCACAGTGTAGCTTACTGAATACACTCTGTTGCTGTTATTTAATCTTAACATCATGTCTACGTTTATATAGTTTACTGAACACACTCTATTGTTGTAATGTTCAGGGTCATTAAGATGTTTTTATGCTTTTATAAGAGACATAGCTACATTTATTTGAACAAAAATACAGTAAAAGCAGGAATATTGTGAAATATTAGAATGCAAAATAACTCTGTGATGTGTTAGTAAATGTAATTTACTTCTGACAAAGAAGATTTCTCAGCAGCCATTACTCTTGAGGTTTTCTTTGCAAAATGGCACCTAAGATTATTTCTGTGTGTACATGTGATTAGAGATACAAGAAATGAACATATAGTACAATATGCATACAATTCTCTTTTAGAGGTGCAATCAATGAATACAAAGACAAAATTACTAATATTTTTTGGCATCATTTAATCTTATTAGCAAACATGCCAATGATATTGGTTAAATAAAAGAATGTTTGTCATTTTTCTGTGAATTAATAGAAAACTGTACCGTAATATAAATGACTATAAAGACATATATAAAAGAAAGATATATTTCAAACTAAAAAATGTTAACACAGACCTTTTTGTTCAGTTTTACTTTTTGACAGTTTTTAATGTCAAAAATGGTCAGAACAAACACACCGCAATGCCAGACCAAATTGTAAATAAGCATATTCACACATATATTTCTTTCTTTCTCTATAAAGAGCACACATACAGTATGTATGAATGTATGTATGTATGTATGTATGTATGTATGTATGTATGTATGTATGTATGTATGTATGTGTTGTCAGAGATGGGCAGTATTTATGATACATGTATTTCAAACACGTATTTTAAATACAAAACAGCATTTTGTAATTTGTATTTGGTAGGGCTGATGAAAATGGCTTAATATTTTGTATCAAAATACAAAAGCAAAAAATTGTAGGAAATCTACAGTAAATCAAGCTACATCATATAAATGCACCCTCTGACTAGTGCTTTGGATGTTATTGCCTCTTCTATTTAAAGAAGACTTGAAAAAATATTAGGAGAAAGAGTACACTGTACAAATAATAATGGTTTTGGATGGATTGCTGATGCCAAATGTTTGTTGTTAAAACAAACAACATAAAATAAGCCCTACAGTGGCGATTCCTACAGTACTTCATTGGCTGTTTTAAATGCCTGTAGTTGATCAGTAGGTCCACTGTATAGTTAATGTAGAGGAAAGACGTAAGCCTTAAGATGTCACAACATAAATATTTAATAACCAAAAACTCCTAATACAGTTTTTACATTGAGTATTGAAGACTTCAATAGCAAAAAAAATGGATTTCTGAAAAATTCTTTAAACAAACAAAAAAAAAAAATGTCAAATGAACTCTTTATTTAACACCCTTTTGAAATATTAAGAGGTTAAATATAATCATTGTACAGAGATGATGGCAATTTTACAAGCCATATTCGCTATCAAACATTGTTTACTTCACTAGGTCAGTTTAATAGAGAAGGGATTGATTGAATAGGTCTAATTAATAGAAGTTTTGCAAAGAAATGTCATGCTCCTTTGTAAAAGTATTTTGTAGTATTTTTAAAATACAAAATACTGTATTTTATTTTGATACATTTGTGGCTGCAGTATTTTGATTTAGATTATTTTGATCCACCTAAAATTAAAATATTTGGTATTTTATTTTAAAATACATTTCAGTGTATTTTTAGATTAGATTCAATTTATTGTCATCACACATGTACAAGTACAAGGCAACGAAATGCATTTTTGTATGTATGTATGCATGTATTTACACACACCAGCTCATTGTTTCTAGCAAGAAATGACACACTTCTCCTTTAAGCGGGCTGTTACATGAGCAGGAGAACAGTCTATTTCCTGCCCAAATCCCATTAGTGGATTAACCAAGATGGAGGGCCAGGTAACTCTTTGTGTGCAGTGCTCTACAAATTTAACTTCTTTGATTCCATATAGAGAATCATTCTGGTGAATTCTGCTGTAATCCACTAGATATAAATACAGACAATGATAAAATGTGAAGAATGAAGCCTAAAAGTCTGAATATTATCAGGTGAATAACACAAGGCATAAGCTGCTATTAACATGCTGCGTGTGGTCTGTCTGGCAGAATCATCCAGAAAAGATCCCATGCTCAATTAGCCTTCCAAATAAAGGATTGAAATAAAGACCAAACAGCAAGACAAATGAAGCGCACTGCAAAGATTTAACAGGCTTTTCTGCCTACAAACCATGACTCACACATTCATATGGAATGCATTCATGCTCTGAAAAACATAACAAACATGTAACTATCAGAGATTTTATGAATTTATGAGTTTGGGAATATTTAAGGGTCGGAGGAAAAAAAATCTGCTCCAAGACATTCTGAATAGTTCAGATATGCAAGCTTTGCCTTTGGAATCTAATAAAAATAAAAATAAAACCCTCTTGGGTACAGCTAGTCCTGAGTACAGCTAGCAAATCTTACAACAACATGAAGCTTTATTGAAAGTTCTTGAAAATGCTTTTGAAATTCTTGCTTTAGCGTCTGTGATGAATTTAAGGTGCTCTTTCATCCCCTCTCTTCTCCCATTCACTAAATAGTCCGGGTTTTTGTAGATAATGATGTTGCATAAGCGACTGTTTTTTTTTTCCCCATGTGGCTTATTCCAGTCAGCTGGCATTGCATCAGTTGGATCTTTAGCTTTAAAAAGACCACAGACTCTCTGAAAACAAGAGGAAGTGCTTCTTTATAACTTTGAAGTTTAAAGAGATAGCAGTGTGTGGACAGTTAGGTCAGATACCACACATATCTTTACAAGTTGTGACGATCTTTTTGGGATGATTTATTGGATACAAAATACCTAGAAACCTTTTATTTCTGCTTATGGAAAATATTAAAGGCACAAAAACTAAAACAGAACAATATTTATGTGTGTTTCTTCTTGCTGCTTGTAAAATGTATTGAATTTGCTTGAAGATATCACTATCAATTAACATTAATAAAACAATATATATAAATAAAAAATGTTTAGGATCATTGAAGAAATCCTGGTAATGGATGAAGTTACACATAGTTTACAGATTTAAAAAAAATGATTTCCAACAGAAAACCTACTGAAATCCTCAATCCTATCAAAAAAATATAAAAATTGTAAAAATTATTGCTAACATTTTTTAGTTCAATCAAATGAACTTTTCTAGTCTTTTCAATTTACGTCAATATAAAATATGACTAAAATTAATTCATTTTCCACCGCTTTTCCGGGACCAAGTCGCGAGGGGCAGCAGTCTTAGGAGAGAACCCCAGACGTCCCTCTCCCCAGACACTTGCTCCAGCTGTTAACTTTGTATAACAAAACATTATGTTGAAACCTGATTAACTTATTCAAATAAGTTTGTTGTCATGCCAAAAGTCAATATGAAAAATTATTTGACATCTTTTTGACAGTTTAGTAGCTGCTATGGACAACCTCGCCTGTTAGGCTTTGTTATTAATTTATTGTGTGTGTGTATGCTTTACTTGTTCCATTATACTTTTAGGTACTTGTGAACATACTCCACATGCTATATATATATATATATATATATATATATAGAGAGAGAGAGAGAGAGAGAGAGAGAGAGAGAGAGAGAGAGAGAGAGAGAGAGAGAGAGAGAGAGAGAGAGAGAGAGAGAGAGAGAGAGAGAGAGAGAGAGAGAGAGAGAGAAGAGAGAGAGAGAGAGAGAGAGAGAGAGAGAGAGAGAGAGAGAGAGAGAGAGAGAGAGAGAGAGAGAGAGAGAGAGAGAGAGAGAGAATTGCAGGTATATTTTATAATTTTTCAAAAACTTCAATGAAATAATCCCTAAAATAAAATAAAAAAATGTTTGTATGTGTAATTATGGACATTTTGTCTTGAAAATATTGACTAAAAGACTCCACTATACCCATTTCTTTGCATCCTGAATCTTACATTCAGCTTCAACTATCTAACTAAATATTTGAGTAAATGTTTCATAATTGTTTTGTGTATTTACACCATTAAGTTAAATAAACATTTGCGTGAAACATGTATTCTGTAATATTTGTACTTATTTCACTTAAAAAAAAACATGTTGTGGGTGTCCCTTTGTTCATTGGTTCTAAATTTATGACAATATTTAAAGCACTGATAGAAAAAGCACAAGAAAAAGATGTGCAATGTGAATTCAGTATTAAAGCTGGCCAGGTACAACTGTGGCGTCATTTCAGTTTAATCATCAGTTGTGTGTGTTTTAAGGCCTGTGACTGTAAGCTTTTTAAACATAGTTTAAAGTAAAGTTTAAAGCATTAAGGCACAAGGAATTATTAAGTGTTTAGCTTTAACAAAGATTAACTTTATTTAATTTACTTATACAATGAAGACTACAGTTTTATTACACATTTGATTATTTTATTTCTGTATGCTGTTAGGCTCCATTTACTTTACTGTATTTATCTCTGTTCGGAATTTGTTTATTCAATTTTATGAAGATGAACTCCCCTACAAAATCATCCCAATCAATCAAAAATTATTAATTCATTTCAAATAGAGGAGACATCTGGTGACATATCGCAATATAAATCACAGAAAATCAAAAAAAAAATTTCCCAATATCATGCAGCCCTATAGTTTTAGACATACCATGTGGTATCTGGTTTGCATCACAAAATCCAGGTTAGTATCACAAAATGGTGTAAAATGCTCACTGAATACGAACATAATAGATCACTCAGATCATTAGGATTATAAAAACTAAAAATTCCAAGGGTTCAGTCAAAGCAGGTTGAATCCGCCTTCAACTACAATACCCCCTGCTGCTAGAAGTAGCTTCCAGAAATGATCAGATGTGCTCCAACATTAGGCACATTCAAATCAAGAGTGAAAACACATCTGTTTAGCTGTGCCTTTACTGAATAAGCACTGTGCTACATCAGTTAGATCGCACTATTATGTCTTTCTTTTTTTTTATCTTTAAAAAAGAAAGATTCTTTTATTTTTTATGTTTTAATCACTTTTATTATTAGTTTTTATTTTCTTATACTTATCTCTTTTATTCATGTTTACGTAAATTACTTTGAATTGCCACTTTGTTTGAAATGTGCTATATACATAAACTTGCCTTGCCTTCTTTTATTGTTTAAAAAAGTTCAACTATGAATTAAACAACAGCTAGTAACAGAATCAAATGTTCCCTCTCATATTTAAGAGATCCATAATGGATAAATTATACGTTTTTTTTATATCATTCTAGTTAAAGTTAAAAAAAATGGGAAAAGTAATTCTGGAATGAGTCAAATGTTTTAATATGTAGTCAAACTTGTGGTCAAAATTATAAGCCCTCCTGTGACTTTTTTTTTTTTCCTTTTTTTTTTAAAATATTTCCTAAATGATGTTTACTAAAGCAAGGACATTTTCACAGTATTTCCTGTACTATTTTTTTTCTTCTAGAGAAAGTCTTGTTTGTTTTATTTCAGCAAGAATAAAATAAGCGTTAAATTATTTCAAAAACTATTTTAAGGTCAATATTATTAGCCCTCTAAGCAATTTTTTTCTTTTATTGTCTTATATTATATTTTCTTTTATTGTCCTTTTTACAAACCATCTTTATAGAATGATTTGCCTAATTACCCTAATTTGCCTAGTTAAGCTAATCAACCAATTTAAGCCTGAATATTAGTATTTTGAAAAATAACTAGTTAAATATTATTTACTGTCATCATGGCAAAGATGAAGTAAATCAATTACTAAAATGAGGTATTAAAACTATTATGTTAAGAAATGTGTTGTAAGAAAATATTTTCCGTTAAACAGAAATTGAGGGAAAATATACAGGGGGGCTAATAATTCAGGAGGGCAAATAATTGTGACTTCAACTGTATATGTATGTTGACATGCAAATATGACATGTATGGATGTTATGATGTTACACACATTATACACACAGTTGAAGTCAGAATTATTAGCCCCACTTTGATTTTTTTCCCAAATGATGTTTAACAGAGCATTAACCTAGTTAAGCCTTTTAATGTCACTTTAAGCTGTATAGAAGTGTCTTGAAAAATATCTAGTGAAATATTATTTACTGTCATCATGGCAAAGATAAAATAAATCAGTTATTAGAAATGAGTTATTAAAACTATTATGTTTAGAAATGTGTTGAAATGTGTTTAACCTAAAAAGAAATTGGGGGAAAAAATAAACAGGGGGCTAATAATTCAGGGCGGGTTATAATTCTGACTTCAACTGTGTGTGTGTGTATATATGTGTTCTGAACTCTGACTATATTTTTTAATAGGTAATAATAATAACAAAAAAATTAAAATGAAAGTGTAAAAAAACATGAATACTCACATGTCGGCTCCAGAGCCATAGATGGAGTATTTGACTACACCCCATATACCAGAATCGGGATCCATGGCCTGTGGAGAGCAGAAGGGGACAAACGTCATCAGCTGGCATCTGTTCTCATGAATAACTGCGATGCCAATATCTACGTAACAGACCAGATGACGTTTTGAGCCAAAAGGCAGACCATTAGGGGGGATGTGGGATTTGTTTATTATTTGTGTTCCTGGTTGTACCATGTTTTTATGTCCAAGGTCAAAATCAGGCAGGTCATTACCAAAATTGTAGAGCAGAAACGGGATAAATGCTGCATGACGAGCACTTAGTTTATCTCAACAGAGTTCAATCTCTATATCCGCTGATAAAGGGCAGAGCAGGACAAGTTTACTTTCTGATGGACAGAGTTTAGCATTAGACCCATGCAATGGGGAAATATTTGGAGAATGACAATGAATGAGATTGATTTTTAATTTTTTTTTATGGAATTAATTCCTGTGACGGCAAATGTAAATTTCTTATAAATACAGATAACGAAATAAAAAAGCATTGAGAAAATACTTCAATTGAATTTAATTTAGTTTTCTATTTAAAAATATATATCAAAAATTAATTTATTTGCATTTTAGTAAAGAATAATGTAACATTATTATTATTATTATTATTATTATTATTATTATTATTAATAATAATAATAATAATAATAATAATAATAATAATAATAATAATAATAATAATAATAATAATGTTAATTACAGTATTGTTACGATTAAAGTTTATTTACTTATTTTTGTTAAGCATTGTATGTGTTTTTTTCCCTTTTGTCCCGCCGTCTTGTGTTGTTTTTTTCCTATTCCATAGGCTCCTGTGCTAATTCCAAATGACTGCTTGTCACAGAGAGCTACGTATAAAACGGAACTTCCGGCAGAGTTCAAGGAGCTAACTTTGGTGCGACTGTTGCTGGGTTTCCCTACCCCTC
This sequence comes from Danio aesculapii, assembly GCF_903798145.1. Lineage (NCBI taxonomy): Eukaryota > Metazoa > Chordata > Actinopteri > Cypriniformes > Danionidae > Danio > Danio aesculapii. The sequence continues at coordinate 23,799,682 of NC_079447.1, read as the reverse complement.
CAGCTGACAACCAAACTTTATTTTTAAAAAAAATCCGCGTATGGTTGCAACTTTTTCAGAGTTTGAGCTTGTTGGTGTGCATGGCCTGCCTATTTATTTTGATTACTATTATCTTTGTTTATGTTAAGGGAGGAAGGTAAGCTTCCTGTATTTTTCTTTAAAGATTTACAGGTTATTTAGTTTATTAACTTTGCAGATTCTTTTGTTTGTTATTTTGGCCAGTGACCACCCTGAAGGGATGCTCATTTGAATTGCTTATTTTACCTACAATAAATCCATTCAATTACTCTAAACTGTGTCCACGTTTGGTTGTCAACTGGAGGGGATCTTTTGCATGTTTTTGTTGTTGTTTTCCTTGGAAAAACATCCACCACAACCTCATTGTGTTTATTATGCCCATGTAGTTATTTTCCCCTAGAATTGGGGCTTAATAGTATTTTTTTTTTTTTGAAAAATATTTAAAAATTAAATAATTTAGGATAATGTGTCTTTTTAATAAATGCAGTAAAACAATTTAAATTGTTTAACAAGTCAAATATTACTACATTTAAAATTAATTGTTTTAATGTATTTGTTTAAATGTCACATTCCAAATGATGGCACAGCTGAATTCATCATAAATACACAAAAATGTTCAAATTTTAGTGCAATTTAAAATAATTTTGGTAATTAATATATGACTTACAGATCCCAAACTGCTGTACTGCATTTTGTACTCATTTTGATTTTAAAGACAATCAAATTAAATCACTATCATGTGTTTTCAAAAAATTAAAAATAAAAAAAAAACATATAATAAAATGTCAAAAGTTATCAGATTATATGAACAACAGCAACAAAAAAACATTTCACTTAAGGATTCTGATACAGAGACGTGAAAAAAGAGACGTGACAGTATTGCCATCTGACCGTCATAATAATTTGACCTCATCCTGATGATATTTTTGTCTAATAAAGCACAAATCTGGGGTTTTAGCGTTACACAACTGAATGAAAATGATAGCCATCTGGCAGCTTACCATGTAATAGACCGTTTAGCATGATTTTGGATTCTGTTCCAACCCCTCAAATGTTATATTTAGATTAATAATGCGTATAATGCGTCTTTTTTCCCGAAACTCAGCGTAGTCAAGAGAGGATGACGAACATGTTAATCTTTTTGTGTTTACAATGTCTAGAACGTTCTGTACTCACTGTCACAGACACAACATTAGATCCTCCGGGTGAGTTTTCTGGGATCCGGGCGATGTAGAAATCAGAGGTGAATTTGGGAGCGTTATCATTGGTGTCCAGTAGATGAATGATAATGTCTGCCGTGGCACTGAATCTCTCTGGTGTGTCAATCTCTACGGCCAGTAGCTGCAAACAATGAACATTTGAACACATTTTAGTTGATTAAACGTCACTGATTGCTATAAATTACTATATGCAATGTATTAGAAAGTCTTGATAATATATAATCATGTAGGGTCTCAATTACATGTATGATCAATTAAAATGTATTTGATAATTTAATTTTAGTTGCCTTTTAATGCAAAAGCAAGTTGTTGTTTTTTGTCAAGTAACTTTCTTGTCTATTGATACACTTAAACAGAATAAAAAGAAAGATAACATTAACAGTCCTTTTTTTCCTTATAATAATATTAATTTGACTTACTTTTTGTTTAATACTTTCAATCTGAAAAATCATTCATTTGTGAAAAAATATCTGCTGCTGTATTTTATTGTATTTACTGTTAAATTAGCTATTATTTCCCATACAATGAAGGACTATATGAAACAATATATTTTTTTGTCCTTAATTAAAAGTCCATAAATAAAAGTCCATAATTTATAAGTATCAAAGATGAGATGTCCAATTTCATACAATTAAAATTACAGAAGTGATTTTATATACAAAGAAAATGATTAATTAATAGTTTAAATAACTTTTGCAAACATTATTTTTAAAATGAGAGCCAAATAATCTTTATACAGTGTAACAAATATATTTATGGGAACAAGGAAACAAGATGCGTATTGATATTGTAAGAAATATATATTAAATTAAATTAAACAATAACTGATCTTAAAAAATGTCAACAAATTAAAAATACATAATTTTCCCAGAGATGGGTTGCTGCTGGAAGGGCATCCCCAGCGAAAAACATGTGCTGGATAAGTTGGTGGTTCATTCCGCTGTGGCGACCCCGGATTAATAAAGGGACTAAGCCGAAAAGAAAATGAATGAATGAATGAATGAATGAATGAATGAATGAAAAAAATACATCATTTAAATATTGAAATGTCTAGTTGCCAAATGCTCCCACTTAGAATGTTATCACTTGATTGAATGGGAACCAGTGGTTATCAGCTGATAGATATGGGCCAGTAGGGGCCTTTTGCACCTACCAGTAGGCTCAGAGGGCTGTTATTGTCCATCCACATGGGTAATCAGCTATACTAATAGAGAAGACTCCAGATCCAGATCTGTTTTTATATAACTGTGAGGGTTGGGTTTAAGGTTGGGGTAGACGTTAATAAAATACAATTAATGGGAAATTGTATAAATAATATAAAGAATTATTGCGGTTATTCGGCTACACTAATAGAGAAGACTCTAGACGCAGATCTGTTTTTACATTGCTGTAATGGTTGGGTTTAGGGTTGGGGTAGACTTAATAAAATACAATTAATGGGAAATTATTATAATATAAAGAATTCTCGCTAACTTTCAGCCGCAGCCGTATGTGATCTATAGCTGATTAATCATGTGGATGGATGATAACAGCCTTCTGAGTATACCAGTACCATACCTACTGGCCCATATCTATCAGCTGATAACCACTGATAATGCCCATGCAATCAAGTGATAACATTCAAATCAGGTGGCAAATAGGTCAAATATTTTTGGTTTGAAGGATAGTGGCGAAGTATAATAAATGAAGAAAAAAAATAAAATAATTTTGGTAATTATTTTATAGTATTTCATGACTGCTATCTTTTCATAGAGTATTTTATTAATATTATGTCATAATGTCATAATTTTTTTTTTATTCTTGCTCAAAACATCCCTGACAAGAGTTATGAAACCCTGTTACACTGAATGACTTCATAGTGTGTTCTGTAAATCATGTTAAAATTATTAAAATTACATTATTATTTGTGAATAGCTTTTCCAAAACAAAAATGTTCTACCTTAAAAGTCAGGAATTGTGATTTTTCAAAATCCATTGCAGCAGAATCCTCCACTAGGACGGTGACTTGGGCTTCATTGAGAACAGTTTGAGGAACCACTCTTAACATGCGGCCTGGGCCCACCAGTCTGAGGTTGAATTTTGCATTTGATCCCTAAAAACAAATATTCATCACTTTTGATTACAAACCTTTCATAGTAAGCTATTAAAACACAGAACTGGAATATGTCAAAGTGATTCTAAATGAATGTAAATCATCATATCATCAACTGTGCTCATCCATGTGATCTTGTTTCTGTGTGATAAATCTGAATGTGACTAAATGCTAAATAACTGAAAATGTTATTGCATAATATGACAAAAGCTTAAAAGGGACCACCTGCTTGTTTGGGTGCGTTTACGTAATATAAATGACAATGTTTTATTATGATTGAAAAATCGCTCTTAAAAAAACATGGAAGTAACGCATTAAACTAATGGTGTCTTATCTCTTATTTTTAAATAATGGCACTTTTTGCACTACAAAACCACTGCAACACTCAATCAGCGTGTATTAAATTCTCTTAAAACCAAAAACAAATAACCAGATTTTCTTTGTAATGGCTCTAAATCTGCTCAAACTATTTTTTGCTACAACAAACCCCATTGCAAAAATAAAAGAAAGATGTTTCTGACCTGGTCGGAATCGTTGACTGTGATTTTCAAGCCCCTCAGAAACTCTCCCTCTTGAGGATGTTCATACATTGTTAATTCGAACACATTTTGAGGTCCATTCTCTCCATAGAATGTGGGTGGATGGTTGTTCAGATCCACTACCCGAATGGTCACAGTGGTGGTGGCGAAGTCCAAGCGTTTTCCTTCTGCACTGATTTCCAAAGCCTGAGAAAGTAAGAAATCACTGATTATTATTGTTACAGCTACTGTAAATACCAACCGGCAGTCCTGTTGCATTTATTGGCACAAAATACAATGGGGACACACACGTATAAAAGAGATGTTGCTAAATACTAAGGACAGAGATAGATTTTAGTAATTGGCTTATTTCTGAAACTGGATTAAGCTCAGTCTCAAGTCAGAGATCCAGGAAAGCAGCGATCGCTTGCCAAGCAACATCTGACACCAGAAAACAAAACAAAGCAAAACAAAATGAAATGAAACAAAAGAAGCAAAACAAAATGTAACAAAATAAAATAAAATAAAGCAAAACAAAATAAAGCAAAACAAAAGAAGCAAAACAAAATGAAAGAAATAAAATAAAGCAAAACAAAATAAAGCAAAACAAAATGAAACAAAATAAAAGCACAACAAAATGAAACAAATAAAATAAAGCAAACCAAAATAAAGCAAAACAAAATGAAACAAATAAAATAAAGCAAACCAAAATAAAGCAAAACAAAAGAAGCAAAACAAAATGAAACAAAACAAAATAAATTCAAACAAAATGAAACAAAACAACAAAATGAAGCAAAACAAAAGAAGCAAACAAAATGAAACAAAATAAAACAAAGCAAAACAAAATGAAACAAAAAAAAGAAGCCAAACAAAATGAAACAAAAAAGAAGCAAAACAAAATGGAGCAAAATGAAACAAAACTAAACTATAAACTAAAATAAAAACAAATAAAAACAAACAAAAATAAAAATCTAAAAACAATACTAAACAAAAAACACACACAAAAAAATAAATAAAAATGAAAAACAAAGACCTTTACCTTGACTTTAATATTAAAAACTTCCCTCCTCAGGTCTGCTGGGTACAAATTCAAAGTGATGACTCCACTGGTTTTATTGATGGAAAAAGACCCATCTGCTCCTGAATACATCAATACATTGAGTTTGTTAATTCAGCGTTGTGATCTGAAAAGTCATTATTAAATTCCTTTCAGGCCATCAATCAATGTGCAAAATAATAATCAATACAACATACCAGAATCTAATGAATATATGATCGTATTTGGATTATCCATGTCTCCATCTTTGGCAGAAACTGTAAATATCTCAGATCCCTGTAGACAAAATTAGATCTTAGAAAAGAAGCAGTCAACAGTTTGTCAAAATATCTGAATCTGAGGAAGCTGTTTAATTTGTTTAAAAGGTTATTGGTTAGCAAATTTGCAGTTAAGTAAATAGATATTTGAATGCATACTAAAATACTGCTAAATATTTTTTCCATTTATTTAATAAAAAGGAATTAGCTACTGTATATTTTGTCTTGAGAGTGTGTGTGCCGCAGCACAATATACTGTAGCCTTTTCCAGCTGATTTAAGCCACATGTTGTTCAAAAGTCTTGCCACCTATCCAAGATTTAGCAACAACAAATAATAACTTGATCATTTGGTGTCATAAGTGCTGTATACTGTATGAAAGGCAAAGGGTTCTAGATTACGCTTATTTTACCAAAATAAAATATGGTCATGCCTCGAGTTTTAATTATTTAATTAGAACAGTAAGGTCTGACTTTGTCTAGATAAAAGTCTTGTCACTTAACAAAAATAATGTACAGTATAAAATATAAAGTCATGGTGCAGTGGAAAAATAATTAATATTGTGTATGACTCCCATGAGCTTGGGCGATTGCATCCATACATCTCTGCAATGACTCAAATAACTTATTAACAAAGTCATCTGGAATGGCAAAGAAAGCGTTCTTGCAGGACTCCCAGAGTTCATCAAGATTCTTTGGATTCACCTTCAATACCTCCTCCTCCATCTTACCACAGATATGCTCAATAATGTTCTTGTCTGGTGACTGGGCTGACCAATCCTGGAGCACCTTGACCTTCTTTGCTTACAGGAAATTTGGTGTGGCGTGCTATCCTGCTGAAGAATTTCCCTCTCATGTGGTTTGTAATGTAATGGGCAGCACAAATGTCTTAATACCTCAGGCTGTTAATGTTGCCATCCACTCTGCAGATCTCTCACACGCCCCCATACTGACTGTAACCCCAAACCATGATTTTTTCCATCATCTGAAAAATCTACCATCTGCCACTTTTCCAAATGATTAACTAGAAGTCAAGTTATTATTTGTTGCTCTTACAACTGGGATCAACGACAAGACTTTCGTCAGGTAGTGCATGGAACTCCACAAAGGTTTAAGAAGATTTAAAGTTACATGGACAAACTTTACCAAGTAATATTTTATTTTGTTATTATTATTATTATTGTTATTATTATTATTGCATTAAATGAAAAAATATGTTGTTTGTACAAATATCAAAAATGCTGTTTGAACAGTTTATTAGTAATCTGAAGAATCACAACACACCGAAGGTTGGATAAATGATGTTAAACATGTTCTGATTTCTATTCAGTCAGCAGAAAAATAAACTGCATTTTAAAAGATTTAATAACAGAAAAAGATTTAAAACGTGTGTTTTACAGTATTTTTAATAAACAAATGCAGCTTTGGTGGGTGTAACACAGTGACATAACACATTTTAACCAACCATGACCTTTTGAATGGTTGTGTCTATATACTGTATAATCCCATTTTTCATTTTAAGATACATAAAAAACATTTAGCAAGTAGAAGATTCACTTTTAAATTCAACCGAAGCACATGCTGGTAAGATATCATGCAGGAAAATGATTGTGGAGTGTAATGATACTCACAGGTGAAGAGACCTCATAGACATAACCAAAGTAAGGAGTTCCAATAAAAATCGGGGGAGAATCTTGAGTGTCGATCACATTTATCGTCAAAGTAGCAGATGATGACATCACTTGTTGCTTGCCCTTGTAAATGCCTCCTCCATCCTGAAAACACGATACTTTATTGTGATGCAGGAAGAAAAATAATAGCTGGAAATAGATGAACAAATGCTTGACCTTTTAAAACAACAAGAACTAAATGACCAACTGTCACCTTTGCCACCACAGTGATGAAATGTGTGCGGGATTTCTCATAATCGAGGGATTCTCCAGGTTTTATCCGCAGCACGCCACTATGATGGTCAATAGCAAACTTTGGGCTTTGTTCACTGCTCTGGATTTAAGAACAAACAGAGACATCCATTGAGTTACAATAGGAGGGTTTGCTTTTAAAACAGAAATCTTTAACCCTGGATTATTCTAATCCTCAAGTAAACAGAAACCTGAAACAGGCCTTATCTTGCTTTACAATTCACACTCTTCATGATTTATACAGGTTAATCATTAACATTTATTTAACCAGGATAACATCATTGACTACACCTTCATAACCTGAGATTAACATTCTTATTTGCATTTTTGGTGTATTAGGGCTGTTAACTGAACAATTGCAGAATTCAACCTGTTTACATAAAGGTGAATAACCATATTACAGAATGTAATCAAGCTTTTACTTTTTGCTTTTAACTGCAGTAAGAATGAAGCAATCTTTTCTGCACTCCATTTAGCATGATTTCTCCATTAAAACAGTGAAACAGCTTTTTAAATATAATAATATTTAAAAATTGAATTTAAACAGTAATTCAAAGACTTAAAAAACATAACAGTAAAACATTCAATTGGCTGTTGGTTGCTAAGGATATATTCAAACACCATATTGCTTCTTCCTGCATGTTTGGTTATTTTGGGGTTTACAATGCGAAAACGCCACAAATCAAATAGCAAGGTTTCATAAATCAGATAAAAAGAATGATGACGATAACCCAGGGTTAGGCACAGTATGAAAAGCTTGTTTTAGGTATGGGTTTACATGTGGATTAACTGTAAACAATGTTCCACTGAAGGATAAATAACCCATTCCAGGTTAAAATGGCACAGTGCAATCTTCAATCTGAAAGCATACAGGTACTGCACATTTCAACTATTCACTCACTTTCCTTTGGCTTATTCCCTTCTTTTCAGGCGTTGCCACAGCTGAATAATCTGCCAGTTTCTCTGGCACGTTTTACCGACAGATGCACTTTTTACACAACCCAGCCCTGAGAGAGCAACCTCATGCAACCCCAACAAAGACAAAGCTAAATGACTCTGTAGATGAGTGTGGAATCATGTGAGACGTGGCATTCATTACACTCAGGCTATGGAAATTATTTTTACAAGATCATATTTATAAATGAAATAGTGAATATGCTTGATGTGGTGGTCTGCTGTACTGGTGTTAAATAGTGTAATACACATTTTACAGTATGTGCAACACTATCCTTTTTTGAATAAATAAAAACCAGCTCTGCTAAACTGATTGTTTTCATTCTGTTGTCTCACATTGCATACATCTGGCACTGCAATAAGAAGTTAACACCACAAGAGTGCTAATTCTGCTTTGTTCTTGCCCCTGATAAAATAAATGAATAAAAATTGTGCTAACAATTGTAAAACTTTCCTTTATCCAGGGTGTTAAGTGATACTTAGAATGATGATAACTCTGGATTAAGCAGAGTGTGAAAAGCTCAATTTGAATTGTTTTACACATTAAGGTAAAAGTGATGTAATTTGATGATATTTAAGATAAGTACATGGAAGTCATAACGTAAGTCATCACAATATTGAACATGGTTATAGTGGTTAAGGTCAGCTCTTGTGAATGTACTAACAAGGGCTTTGCATTAATGAACAAATGTGCAAAAAGAGGTCAAAATGAAGAGGAATAATTATCAGTTCGCTCAATTGGATGCTACGCTGTAAAAAATGCAGGGTCCAGACAATTCATTCTTGTTGTCCCAACAATAATCGATTAAGCTAATAAATTTAGGTGGATTGAACATAAATTAGGTTTCCCCCAAAATTATCCAGAACTGTGTTGTTTAAGCTTATTGTAAATAAGTAATTGAACAAGCTGCAAAAATCTTTTTTTGAGTGTACCAGGCTTCTGCCGGTATCAAATTTTCTTGTTGCAATTGATTGCTGAAGCTTTTATCACGATATATACAGTACAGTATTATATAGACCTAAGCTATGTAAAAACATTACTTTAACTGGTATAATTACCTAAATTGTTTTTACTGTATATGTTGAGAACAAATACATATTTGCAAAGAATGATACAACAGGTAACACTTTGCAATAAAGTCTCAGAAGTAAACATTATTAATGGGTTGAAATCAATAGTGAGAAAAAGACGGATTAATTACAGTTACTATATTTTGTTATTTATTAATTACAGTTAATAAAATTACATCTTTATTTAAATTTTTGATTATGTACTCACTGAGAAATGAACTAGCTAAGATGTAATAAATTCTAGTTGTAGTTGTCATTACATTGACTTAAATGAACTGATGTTAACAAAAGGAACTTTACTGTACAGAACAAAAGACCTGTAAATGGTCACACCATTTTGTGTCACTGAATATGAATAATAAATGGCAACCAATTACCTATTAAGTTTTCACCACTGAAATTGTAAAAATCGAATGTTCTTAAAAAGTACTCAGTGTAAAAAATAAATAACTATTCACAATATTGTGACACTCTCATGATATTAATATTGTGAATATTCATTATCACAATATATTGAATTATTGAATATCGGCATATGCATAGATGTTACAGTAGATGTTACCTGAAGGAAGTAAGTGACTGATCCTCCCGAGCCGGTGTCTTTGTCCACTGCCCGCACCTTATAGATGCTACTCCCAGACGTCGTGTTCTAAGTTCAAACACGCACAGAGAGTTTTCAAACCAGCTTGTTACTAATTAATAATTGTAAGTGAATAAAAAAATGTTTACTGGCCAGGTATCTTCCAAAATATATTCTACAAGAGCTTAAATTATGAATCTAATAATTAATGACAGATTCTCTGAGACAAGACTCCTCACCTCTGGCACATCTACAATGGAAGGCATGTTTTGAAACTGTGGTCTCTCATCATTGGCATCCATGATAAAAACTGAAACCTTTTCAACTACCTGACAATACATCAGAGAATTAGAAAGATCGCATCTTTGATACAGACAAATGAGTCCTAACTCAATCATAATACTTACTTTATTAAGGCTATCAGAGATGCTAACAAAGACTTCAATCTCATCTTGTGCCTGTGGCAATAAACAGACATAGTATTACAATAAGTCTCTCAGCACTCAAATTTTAACACACTTAAAACTAATTATAAATAAAACCATGTGTGCTGTACCTCTCTGTCAAGGTCCTCTATTAATGTTACTACTCCAGATTTGGGATGAACACGAAAATATTCTTTGGATCCAGGTTCAAAGGTAATTCCATACTTTACTGGCTGGCCTTCTGGGTCAGTTCCATTAAGAACATATATCTGTGTTCCTGTAATATACAGATTTAAGGAATTAGTTCTGTATGTTTATCATTCACACACGTCAAGAAGACGTCCTGATGTTTTGCAATATATTACATTATTTTTAGTCATACTGTTGGCCCCAGACGCCAGCTTTATAATTATAATAATGAACTATTATAATGAATATGTTATTTTTTTTTAAACATTTGTCATTTTTTTAATTATTATTATATTTTAAGAAGAAATTCTAAAGAACAATTGCTCCACTTTGACTTCCATAGTATTTTCTTTAAATGTTGAAAGCCTTCTGGGGTACCTAAGTAAACTCTGAACGAGGGGGTTAAACATATTAACTAAAATTAATTGTAGTTGTTATTGCATTATTTAAATTAGCTTTTCATTAAATCCCCATAATGACACCCATCTCCTTCATCTGTTCATTTAGATAAGTTTGAATTAATTAAAAACGAATGATAATTAATAATAATAATAATAATAATAATAATAATAATATATTAAAAATATGAATTCAACCAACAAAAAACAATAGAAAGTAAATGATCAAATATATATTTTTAAAAATACTTAAATACTAAAACATATATTACTAAATATTATTAAATATAATTTAGCAATGTATAGTTTATATTAAGTTAACTACACTAAAATATACTCTTATTGGAGCTATAGAACAGTGCATGATTCTCGTTTTGTTTTGTTATTTGATTTACATGCATTGTACAAACAGCAGTGGGTTTATTAGGCTCCTGACACTTTAAAACCAAATGCACAGGTCTAGTATGCTGACAAATTTTTGATTACTTTCCTGATTTTACTTTGCCTGACGTAAAAACTTGCCAGGACAAACATCATGTATGTATCTGTCCATTCAAGTGAACACCAGAGGCTCAAAGTAGCTTGCACAGTATGTTCGTGTTTCACTCAGACTCAAATAGCAAAAAACTAACCAGGGAACAATGCCTCTTTGAAAGCTTAATACGCTTTTAACTCTTTTTTTAGCATCAAGCATGTCCAACAGGAGACTGTATATTCTGACAATCACGTTACATGCCTTGACTGATTTAAACTATACTTAAAGGAACAGTTCACCGAAAAAAAATAAAATAAATAAATTCTGACATCATTTACTTGAGTTCCTGTTGAACACAAAGAAAGATAAACTGAAGAATGTTATGGAAAAAACAGCCATTGAATTCCATAGTATATTGTTGTTCCTATTATGGATGTCAATGGCTGTTTTTTTCCCCAACACTGGTCAAAAAAATCCTGTTTCGTGTCCAACAGAAAAAAAGAAATCCATAAAAGTTTAGAACCACTTGAGTGTGAGTAAATGGTAAATTATTTTAAACAAATAAATTTGAAATACAGAGGTTGCACTTTCTATTTCTGCCGCTTTTTTTTTCTTTTTTGTTTGGGCTTTATATTTATCTGTAATGAAAAAATGTTACATGTGGTATTTTAATGTGGCATTAGTATCAAAATAATATCTGTGGCAAAGAGCTCTTTTGAGTTCACTGTGTTTGATATTCCATATTGCTAAGTTATAGTTACCATATCCGTTTTGCTGCTCAAAGATTCGGCTCAATGTTTTTGTGCTTTTCTGTTAAAAGTAATTTGTCAATTCTAGTAAGTTTCCTTTTAATTTTCAATAACAGAACTGTGAAGAGATAATGTCACCTCATTCAAACAGGTTATAAAATCACAACTGGTTACAGTCTAAAGGAAATAACTAAGGAAATTTGCACAAATTACGAGAACTGTAATTTATATCCCACACTCTTTGAAAATATCTTCTTTCGTGTTCGATGCAAAGAAAAACATTGATTAACATTTGGAGAAATTTCAGAATGAACTATATAATCCTAAATCATAAACTGGAAAAGTCATAGGGCTCTAAACCAATTTGAAACAATAAAATCTGTCAATTTGTGATCTCTAGCCTACTTGCAGCAATATATACCTTGATCAACAATAAAATCTTAAGAACAAAATGGCCAATGCTGCACCAAGACACATGGTATCAGGAAAACAACAGTCGCCATGTTAATACGGTTTACACCTAACCAGATGAGACTAGGTCAGTTTTCAAATCACATGGTACAAAAACGTTACCTCTTGGTGTATCCTCTGATAGATTGAGGAGTGCCATATTGCCGTTGTTACTGTTGGGCCCATTATCATAGAAATAGGGTGCATAGTCACTCTGTGCTATAAACAACAAGCAGATATAAGATTAGCACAACCTCAATTAACAGTGTAAAATAACCAGATTTACGAGGACAACTGTATCAATTTGTCATTTTACTAACATCAAGTTGATCACACATAATGTAATAACACTAATGACTCTCTCTATCCACTTGTCTGGGATTACTGGTGTCTTACGTCATAAACGGCTCGATATCCCTTGGTTTACCAAGGCTATTTCACTATATAAATTCATTTATGAAATGAATTTATATCTAAGTTTAGATTTTTTTTTTTTTTTTATGTTCAGGCAAGGCTGTATTTGCTCACCTCCTACTGTCAAGCAAGAATAAAGGTGATGCGAATGAGAAAGAAACATCAAAGTACATTACAGTTGTCAAGATTATTTTCAGCATTCAGCAGCTTACACAATCAAATAAAGGAATGTTGTCTGAGTTCAAAGGTGTTAATGAATACGTACCAAAGCAGAAATGCGCTAACAGAAGAAATGATGAAAACTGTTTTTCCCTTGCATTCTTCATCCTAATAAAGCAAAGCAGTTACAGCAGGCCAGACAGCACACTATTGAACAGAGCTATGTCGGTGTCCTTCTAAGGGTGTTTGTTTCAGATTGAGGAGAGCTGAGGCAGGTGCTAAAGCCTAATCCAATGACACAAGCCTTAACCCCCAGTGCATTTTTAGAAGCCCAGCTTTGCTGTATGGTAATTACTGGCCACTAGAGGGGTTCACGAGCAGCACACCTGAACTGATATGACAGGTTACACACCATCTTAGTTGTAGTACTACTGAAATCCCACATTCAGAATGCTGGAAATCTATAGTGGCTGACTCAGAGAGAAAAAAAACTGACAGGACAAAAATCAGCAAAATAAATAAATAAATAAATAAAAATACATAGCAACAACAAAGCTATTTACTATTGAAGTCAAGATTATTAATTAGACTGAAATTGTAAATTCTTTTTTCAAATATTTCACAGTTTGTACTGAATTTTTGATTAAATAAATGCAGCTTTAGTGAGCAGGATTAGCTTATTTTAAAATATTTATATATTTATACATTAAATATCCTATACTGATCCTAAACTTTAAATATAGTATTGTTAAATATTGTGTGTATATTAAGGTCAATGTTATTAGTTAGATCAATGTTATTAGCTCCCTCTAGAAATATTTTTCTTCTCTGATTGGCTACAGAACAAACCACTGTTATCCAATAACTTGTCTATTAATCCTAAGTTACCATAATAACACAGTTAAGTCCTTAAATGGCACTTTAAGATGAATACTAGCATTTTAAAAATCAGAGAATAGTATGCACTGTCATCATGGCAAAGACAAAAGAAATAAAAAAAAATGTGTTATGTATAATCTTAATAATAAATAATCTTTTCTACATTAAGCAGCCTTTGGGAAATGATTGCATTGCATTTTTTAGAGGGTTAATCATTTAAACTTAAACATATACATGCATTTAAAAGCCATTTTATTTGGTTACACCTTGTTTGTACCAGGTTGGACCCTCCCTTTGTCTTCAAAACTGCCTTAATTCTAAAAGTTTGCTCCATACTGTCATAAAAGCAATACACAGTTGCTGCATATTTGTCTTTTGGACTTTTGGGTTCAGTGAACTCATTGTCATTGAGAAAACACCGTGAGATGATTTGAGCCTCCTCGTAACATTGCACATGCTGAACTTAGCATCACCAGTACAATGGACAATTCTCAGGCAGGCTGTGGTTTTAAACAATGCTCACTTGGCACTAAAGAGGTCAAGAAATGATTCCTCAAACCATTGAGCTATCAGTAGCCTGAACTAATGATATGAGGCAGGATTGATTCATGCTTTCACGTCAAACTCTGAATCAAATATCCACACATTGCAGCAGACATCTGGGCTCATCAGACCAGACAACCTTTTTCTGGCCTTCGACTGTCCAAATTTGTTGAGTCTGTGTGAATTGTAGTGGCAGTTTGCTGTCGCTATAGACAGAAGTATCGCCGGTGTGCTCTTCTTCTGCTGTAGCTCATCTGCTTCAAGGTTTGATGTGTTGTGGGTTCAGAAATGCTCTTCTACAGACCTTGCGATTGTTCAAAGCAGTAAAGAATAAAACAAAGTCTATTAAATTATAAATGGCTTTGAATGTAATTGCAAGTTCTTATAAATTATGAATTAAGTAAATAAATATTATAAAATAAATATTACAAGATAAATATTACTAAATAAATATTGTTAAATAAATATTAAATGAATAAAAAATACATGCAGTTAATTACAATTAATACATTTAAATAAATAAAAATAAGATTAATATTATTAAATAAATATTAAATAGGTAAATAAGTAACTAAATAAATAGATAAATAAATAAATAAATAAATAAATAAATAAATAAATAAATAAATAAATAAATAAGTAACTAAATAAATAAATAAATAAATAAATAAATAAATAAATAAATAAATAAATACATACATACATACATACATACATACATACCATACATGCATGCATGCATGCATTCAGACATACATACAAATTATTTATTTGGAAATCTAATTATAGAAGTGTGAGTAGACTCCAATGACATTTTTATAATTAATGTATAATTATCCAAGCGCTAAAATATTTTGTAGATTAAAAACAAACAAACAAAAAAACATCAAATAGATGAATAGATGAGCATGGATAAAAACCAGCCTTGTTATTACTGACTACTAAAAGACCACATGTCAGTTGTAAAATCTTAGATCCAGTTGCCATATAGAAATAAAACTGTTTTCATATGACTTCTTGCTCAGATGAGCAGCTGTGCGGATCACAAACCGAAACACCTGCCAATTTACCTTCATCTACATTTGTGAGTGTGGCTTTGCTTTCAGGTTTAATTTGTTTGGAACAGGCAGATGGCAGGCAAGCAGATTAACCTACAATAATCCTTCATCATCATGTAGTGCTCAGAGCCAGTCTACAGGGACACACAAACCAGAAACATCTCCGAGCAGCACAGAAAACACTGAAATCTGGCCACATCGCGACATATTGATAACATTAAGATGATGATGATCAGAATTCTTCCTTGATGATGCTTATTATTAACTGATTTGTTGCATTTACATTGCATTGTATACATTATTAAATTCTAAGCAATTACTATGATTTTGATCAATTATATAAAATGAATAGAATTTTTTTTAATCTGAGAAAAAAATGTAAAAGCAAGACAAAAATCCAGTATTTTGAAAGATTAACCCTGAAAACGTCTTGTATATGGTGGTCATGTGCGTCAGTCATACATCAGCAGTGTGGATTATGTGACAGAATAGAAACCTTGAATGGCAGACAGATTTGCCATTTATGAAAAATATTATCATCTTCTTAAATCTGTTTCTGACGTGAATATAAAAGGTCTTAGATATCGCATTTATTGTGATTATCCTGGCATGGTCTAAAATAGGACATGCAAAAAAAAAAAATGCAAAACAGAAAGAAACCTCAAATGACATTCTGAGTCTGCGTCATTTTTAATGATAGCGGTGTGAATTCATACATTAAATATATTTTTAACATCTTGATATATGAAAATATGACATTAAATGGTTTTTAAAAACATTATATGAAATAATATTATATGCATCTATGTATGTTTGAATATACATATGAATGTGTGTACTGATTTATTATTAATACATTATATTAGATAATTTCTGATATTCGGAAAGGTCACAGTTATGAAAACGCATGTGTGACCACTGGGACACTTTATATTTCATTAACCCCAGTTTCAATACTGTGTAGCTATAAAGATCTGAAATCTTCAATCCACATGTTAGAATGTTACTGCTTGGATTACAAATAAGCTTTGGATTGGATGTAAAGTCTGGGGCATCAGCATATTTGGGTCATATTAATCTTCTTGCAAACTTCAGTTCATTTGAAAATTTATTACGTATTATAGCTCAGTGTTTAAGCTTTTACATGGTCGACCGACCCAATCATTATCTTTTTTCACGTTTCTCCTATTTCCAAAATGCTCTAAGAGATGTAAACAAACATGGCCCTTGTATTTAAGCTATATAAATAAAGTTGCAGGAGAAGATGAAGTATCAGAAATATGCACTGTATGTAAAAAAGTAGGAGACAACCGGAATGATCAGTTTCTCTGGATTACCGGATTCATTAGGTATGGATTTGAGTAAAATATTAATATTTGCTTTATTTTATAAAGGTTTGATAACATTTCTTTCTAATTTAAAATAAAAATATTATAATTTAGAGCACCAAAAATGTCAAATGGCCAGAATAACAAACGTTTTCATTTGTTCTGATTGCGAATCAGGGTTATTCCAATAAAAAAGTTTGATATTGTGTTTTTACACTGATACACTGATATTGTGTTTTTACAATTTACTTTATTAAAATTGTATTTTTATTGTTAATTTATGAAAAAAAGTTTGAGTAAAATGTAGTTTTTGTTTTATTATGTAAACTTTGGATGATGTTTTTCCTAATTTAAAATAAATTTGTCATGTAGAGGTTTTGTTCTGCAAAAAGAAAAAGAAAAAGAAAAAAGAAAAATCACAAAAAGGTGCCATGTTTTATGATGTTATGTTATTTATTTTATAAAACACAATACCAATATTGTAACTTTGGAATAAGTTACAATAAAGTTACAAATAAGTTAAGGTGGAATAACCCTGATTTTCAATAAAGCAAAAGGGAAAAACAATAACAAAAAGTGAAAACAATTGCTATCATGACAATTTAAGCAAAGATACAGACCAGTAAAAAAATATTTAATTTTAGTTAAATCTATACCCATTTATTCCAGTAAACAGTGCAATTTTAAGTGGCCTCTTACTTTTATTTCCACAGCTGCACAAAGACAAACAGCTGTAAACATCACAATGTTTAAATAAGATAACAACAGTACCTTAAAAATAGCTCTGAAAGTTCTTGAAAAGATGCATCTGGGGTTCAATACACTGTGAATGTGAATATTTTAATCATTGCATTTCATAAGAAAAATAAAATAAAAATCAATAACACTGTACATCACCGCCACCACGTGGTTATATGACGTTAATGCTGAAAGTTTCGAGGTTGTCAATCGTGGCACATTCATAATTCAGCAGTCTCTGTGTTTAAGTGATCCCTGAGGAGTCATTCAGAGCAAAATAGCAGCACATCAAACAAGTGCATAAAAACAGCATACACATAACTAGCCTGTCTACAGGGAAGTCTATGTTTTAAAGAAAAATTCAATTGAAAAAAACGTTTCACACACAATTTAAAAGAAATATTGCATAGTAATAACTTATAGCATATTAAAACGCAAACTGTGGAAACTTTCGGAGAAAAACATGTTGAAAGTAGCCTAACTGAGAGTCGTAGTTTAGTTCAGACAAGTTTTCCCCGTTATTCATTTTTGAGTGTACTCACTAGTGAGATTTCAGACCCCATCGACCGGGGTGAAGGAATCCACGTAGGAGTGTCCCGGGCCCTCCTCAAACAGAAAAGCCCTTGTGAACACACACACACTGGGGGTTCTTATTTGACCACGTGACCGTGTATCCAAGGATAGCCCAAAACTTGGAAACCGCCGAGTAATGGACACGTTTCCCAGCATGATTTACCGGAGAAAAACGCACATGGAGATACATGAATAAAAAGTCTTTACGTTTAGCGTATGAATTCCTGTTTAGAAATGACTAAATGGGAAGTTCGTTTTCAGAGAATGGTCTCTCTTTGTTCGTGGAAACAAGTGTATTAAGTCTATATTATAAGTTTGATCAACTTTTTTCTTTCGTGTAATTAGAGTAATCTTCCCTCACGTAAATGAGCGCAGCTCTTTGGCGTTTTCATTTTCGCACAGGAACAATGTGTACCAGACGCAATGATTCAGGATGCTCCAGATGAACCACTTCTTTAGAGTTCCGTTCAGTAAGGTAAGATTTTTTTCAATCCAGCAGCATCTGTTATCAGTCCAGTCCTGTCGTTTTTTTTTTTATATTATTGTGTCTTAGTCACGCTGCATTAACTTTCACTGGAAGTTCTGCAGCTTAAATCACTTTCACTGCACCAGACAACGGTAGTTTTTTAGTTTGTTGTATTTTGCTTAGCTTAATTCTCACATCTCACATCTATCCATCCATCCATCCATCCATCCATGATACAGTCCTAGCTATTAATAAATCATTAACTATGAGTTTTGCCTGAAAGAAATCTAATATGAGATATTAAGGTAGTATTTAGTTTTAGATATTGGGTAGGATTATGGGTGTAGAATAAGGTCATACAGAAGACGTATTTTATAAGTATTAATAAGCAGGCAATATTTTTCAATTAGGCAGGTAATAAGCCACTAGTTAATATAATTAATTGGTACATGTTGGTAAAAATGTTCTTTCTTTCTTTCTTTCTTTCTTTCTTTCTTTCTTTCTTTCTTTCTTTCTTATCTATATCTCTTCAAAACCAAACAAATGTCATGTGACAACACTACTTTCCACCTACTTAACATTTAACTTAATCTTATGAGTTTACAGATTTTAATCCTAGTATTCTTTACCATTTGTGAAACCGATTAAGTAAAGAACTGAGTAATGAACCTCTTGCTGCAATTGTATTATGGCACCACATGTCAATAAATGAACAAAAGTTATGTTATATGCAAAAAGTATTGGTGTGAACCTACACTGGTCTCACGGTTCGGATAGTTACAATTATCTTGCCATCGATTCGGTTCAATTTGACATGCATCACGGTGCATTGATGATGCTTTCCTTTATATAGATGCACACCTTTATATTTTACCTCAAAGCACAAGAAAAATGTATAAATTTATTTCTAGATTATTTGTAATACAATTTTGTCCTTTAATACAAGCAGTCAGATATATTATCTACTTTTAAAAACTCAAGAACAGGCACAGAACAACATGAGCATTCATGGCAAATAAGCAAATGTAAATATCCCGCTCGTATACTGAGCCTTGTCAGGCGAGTACTTGCACCGCTATGACTGGTCATGCGCTCAACAGAAAGGGCTGCGATTGGCTCTAATTTTATACATCATTGATACAGACACGAGCGTGCCTGCAGAGCGAGTTTTCTCCCCTGCGTCTATAATGGATCAAGTTGGATTTATACTTTCGCCTGCGAAACCTCGCGAAACATGAGGCTGTGATTGCTAATGCCGTTTATCAGTGTTTATCATCGGTGAACAGCGCCAGAGCAGTAGAGCCAATGACTGTATACAGAAGTAATGCTGTATTAGGAGAGGAAAAGTCACGCCAACAGGTCAGAAGTCTACAGTGAGAGAGAGAGAAATGGAGTTTACTTTCATTTTCTCAATCGCTGAGAAATAGGGGCTTCTGCTGTTCAGTGTCAGTAAAATACTGTCCAGCAAACTGACAAGCAGTATATTGTGCAGTTTCTGCGTTTTTAAGTAGCTGGAGTGTTTTAATTACTCACGCTCACCTCCCTCGCCATAGTAAGCTAACGTTACCGTGACAAAGCACATATGAGTTAATGACGCCAGTACGTAATAACCGGTTATGATTATTACTGAACTGATACCGAATTGTCCGCGTCTGCATTGCGGTGCACCAAAGAAACAATTAATTTTGACACCCCTAGCAAAAAGGTTTGCTAAAAGTAAAATGTTTGCTTTAATGTTTAGCTTTTCTTTTGTTTTTGAAAATCTATTCAAAATGTGCGAGATAATGTTCCATTGTCACATAGCCGATTTATGAAACATGAAACAACATACTTATTCTGACCTGTTATTACACTATAAAAGTTTAAGGGATTATATAATATCATCTTTTCAATTAATCTTCCTGAGAAATAGCTAAAACCTATAGTTCGAAGTATCTAAGATGCCAAGTAATCAGAATTAGGGGCTGCACAGTGACCCTTAATTAGTCCTTCTAAAAGTGATATTTATTTTTGTTTATTTTGTATTATTGAAAACCCCATTTTAAATTTTAATCAATGACCAATAAAGACAGAAATTCAAAAGACAAATGTTTTAGCTTTTTACAATGTTACCATAGTATTTACCAGTAAAATTACTCCCCAGTGATTAACTCAAAACAAGTGAAAGTCATGCTGTGCCTTTACTGTGTGTGTGTGTGTGTGTGTGTGTGTGTGTGTGCGTGCGTGTGTGTGAGTGTCTGTGTGTGTGAAAGAAGCCATTTGGTGCCACGTCTCTTTAAGGTTTACATTTTGTGATACGTCCATGACAAATACACCCCCTGTTCCCATTCCTGTTCCCCCTCCTCCACCGCTGCCGCAGCTGCAACTCGTGGGCCCGGGCAGCACAAGCGAGCCTGTCACTGGTGATAGTGGATTTATCTCATATAGAAGAACTCCAGCTAAACACTGCCTATCTCCCAGAAGGCTCCATCACGCACTGCTGAACCGCAAAGCGCTCAGTAATGAAACAAGACAAAAACACAAGGATGAAACATGCTCCCTGGCCCCAGACGGCGCACACCTCTCTGAAAGCCATGCTAACTCACTTCCTGTGTCATGTTTTCTGACAGAAAATGCCACTAGATTACATTCGAGTAATACTACTGAATAAAAAAAAAGTGGCGCCATCCCAAAGGTTTAAAATGATTGACCATATGTCACAGACTGGTGTGAATGCATCAGATGTGCTGTAGTTTATTTTAACAAGCTGTATCTTCCTCCCATCTCTGGGGAACAAATCAAATCCAAACACTTTTTACACAATGAAAATAAACCAACGCTGCTGCTGCTGCAGTAGGTCTATTAAAGCATTTTTACTCACCAACACATCTATACAGCTGTAAGAGAAGCCATTAATGTAATTTGTATGGGAATGATGAACAGAGTGATGTCCGTTTCTGCTTGAGCAGATCATCAGATTTGTCAAACGCTCCAGTGGCTTTTGAATATGTAAAGATTTCAGCTCAACCGTCGTGCATGACAGTTTGACGGCAATGGCATAATAAGCCCACATAATTGGTTTATATTTATTTAGACTGCGCACTATCATTCCTTGACGGCTCGAAAAATTGTGTCGTATCCTAAATGCTACTCTTTGTGCAGACAAATTGCATGGCATTTACCTATGACAGCGTTCCCACTGGTACACGTCTTACTTCGAGACTTACCATCTTTAGCACAGTGTCGTATACATTAAAGCTTCTGTCAGACAATGGTCTTGTTGGTTTATTTGCAAATATGTGTTCTTGATATAATCCAGATGAACCCCTGTCAGACCTGTTGTAGGAGCCATGTTAATTTTTACAAATGTTTGCAGTGAATGTCAAGTGTGCTAATAAGGGAGTGTCATTAATGGCCCGTTTCCACTAGATGGAACAGTACGGTATGGGCCAGTTCGGGTCACCTATATGAGGCTTGCGTTTCCATTGCCAAAAGAGTACTAATGGTGGGCGTGGTGTACAACAGAATGTTTCAATCGACGTCATTCTCGTTCGAGGAAATGTCTACAGTAAAGTTGTTCGGGTTGTTCACATATCATATGAGAAGCACTTCTCACAAAACAGATGCTTTATTCCCATAAATACTTGTGTATACATGTTCATTACTAACCTTTATATGAACATGATTTGATTATAACTGCAGATCAATGATACTGCCTGCAATTATATAAAATAAATTAATAAATGCAACATATATGAACACATACAGACCCTTACAGTCTCCTATATGCTACCAATTACAGAAAAAAACTACACACAGCATACATTTAGTCCTTATTTGAGTTCAAAAACAACATGCAACATATAGCCCAGTCAGTGCAAACCTGTCATTTGCATCTTTAATCTTCACCAGCACATGTAACCTCTTGTTTTAAAGTAATTCCGTCATTCCAATTTCATAATAGTTCAAAAGGTGATGATAATAGTTTGATAATATGATGATAATAGGCAGTTTGTTCATGATTTAGGTTGCTGAAAGAATCATTTGCTCCTTTGTTTTTTCGCTTGTCACTCTCACGTTTGTCTGTTTCTGAAAGGATCGAATGTCAGAAGCACTTCAATAATGCACTTTAATAATGCACACACACTTTATTATCATCAGCTCACGAAGTTCATTATTTCAAATATAGATGAGCAGTGAGCGCATGTGAGAAGTGAAACTACTTGCGCATTAGATGGCCTTGTAAACAACTACGGTGCACAGGGTAGATTCTGCTCTTCCTCTTGGCTTTGTGGCTGCCCATCAAGATGACAACAAGGTTTGTTTGAGCCTTTCAAAAGGGTACCCAAAAAATGGTACGGTACATTTAGCTTTTTGGTACCTTTTGACAGTGGAAACAGCCATAAAGGTGTACCATCCTGTGGGATAATGGAAGGCGGCATTGAGTAGGGAAGCACATTTTTGTTGATTATAGTCAAATGTCTTTTTTGTCATGCTTTAAATACAATAGATTGTGTGAACTTTGCCTCAACATAGGAAGCTTTTTGTAGATTAAATAAATTCAAGACACTAGCATAAGGAATGATTGATGCATCACAGAGAGTATTTCCTCACTCAGCTCCAGCGGTTTTAGTTTATTTCTTTGGCCGCTCACTGTTGTTGTTTGGTTTTCTTACACCATGCATTACTGCTGCTAAATGACATGAAGTCATGAATGGAGCTGCATCAGGTTATAGCAGCTCACCCACTCAAAGCCATTCAGTGGGGTTATCTGGGGTCAAACATGCCCTAAAGCAATTGGTTTTATTGCAATGCCACAGCCTGGTTTATTTGTAGAGGTGTAATGGTGTAATTTCTTTATCATTTCCCACAGGAAACAGGTATCTAAGATTAGGGAGTTTTCTTACTCAATAAAGATGAACAATCTGTTCCATATGCATTACAGATTTTCTCAGTGGCTTTGGTACATTTCTCAGATCAGAATTGAAACTCAAAACGACCTGTTCAATCTTCAGTTCAGTGATTCACTTGTGTACATCAATAAAGCGGTTTCTCATTTGTTTGGTATATCCATGCAAATGATTACCTACAATTCTCTGCTGTTTCCTACAGTACATTGTCAATCGCTTGTGTCATGTTGATCATAATTTGCTATTTGTACGAGTCGTTTTTAAAAATGCACTTACTGTTTTGCAAATGATTTAAGAAATGTACCAAAGCCTTAATAATTTTCTTAGAACATTTATAAAGCCTTTATTTAAATTATTGGTATTGCATAAACACCTTTTACAGCTTTTTTTCATTGCTTTGATGCAGTTGTCAACTAAAACTCCACATTTTTAAAACCCACGGCCTAAACAGCGGCACTCATGGTCAAAATGACACATTTTGCTTGCAAAAGGCTCTAACCATGCCAAAACATTTAAAATATGCAACAACAGCTAATTTGCCTTCAAACAGCACAACTTGCAAACAAGTATATGTGCTCTTTCAATCAATCATTACACAATGGACAACAAAATACACAACCCAGTGTGAATCAGTGTACCATTGCTTGACATTGTAGCCTATTGCCAGTGCCGTTTGCTGACTTTCTATGTAGGCTGTGACAAATTTGCCTTTTTGCAAAGAATTGGATCCAGAATAAGAAATGCTTTGATTAAAATGTTATTGAATCCGTGACATTTTTACAAACTGTGGCTGAAAACTGAAATACTGTAGAAAACAAAACAAAAGGGACCCAATTAAATACTGTAAATATTATAGAAAGCACAAATCTAGAGTCAATTCTATTAGGAGTACAAGACATAGCCACTATTGACCTCTTCCATCCATGCTGGCAAAGAACAGCATAGACCTGCCATCTTTTTTATGAGGTTTGCAGACTGATTGCTAATTGAAGATTTGTATGAAGGAGTGTCAAACCGGTTCTTCAGAGATTTCATACTGATCTTGGTAGTGTCTATTGGCTAGGAATAGATGGTTTCAGTTTGGTTACCATAGCTAAAACAATGGGGTTTGGACTGCTTGTTAACTGTTCTGAAAAATGTTGAGTAAAATGTTTCAATCCAATGAGAAAGGGTGTACACATTTGCAAGACATAGCTTCTGCTCTGCTGGGATAGTAATGAGGAAAACGAAGTGGATCCTAGTTTCTTTAACCATGTTAAAGCAAACAAGAAAAACTGTAATGGCACTTCAAAACAAAATCTTCCCCGTTTTAGATTTTCTATGAAACATTTAGTCTGATTTAATGAAAAGAATGTGATACCACATGATATATGATACCAGCGAGCTGCAGAGCAAGATCAGATAATTTCCTAAGTGCCGTTTTCTCATGTCGGGAAAAAGAAATATATATATTTTTTATTTTTGTCTCTTTTTCCTTTCATTAAACAATTATTTGTATTGCTTAAAGGTCATATATTAACCGAACTTCTGTATGAGTATGACTTATGAAGCATTTTTGCTGAAGTATATGGAGCATAGGCCGGATTGTCGAAAAAATTAACTTGAGCTTTGCAGCTAAACTTCCTGTTCGCAGAGATGTGTCCTGTGCTGCACATATTCGGTACAGATAAAGGCTTAGACTTTTTTAATGTTGTGCTGAGAATTTGTAGAGAAAGAGGAAGTATGTTTGGGGTGCAGCCAATGGAGGACTGGAGTATGATTGACTCTCTATATGAGTGAAACTCCACCTGTTAATATTAGCTGCCTATATAAGTTGAAGTCAGGAAATAAAAACTGTGCGCACCTCCTCAATGTAAATTTGCATTGCATTGAGGATAACGGAATTCTGTAAATCCAATTATTCATTTGTATACAATAAACTGCTAATATGTGAAACTTTAAAGAAAAACGTCTATTGACCTCACAAGTGTCTCTTTATTTTGTTACTGAGAGGAAGGTTTGTAGTGCATATTACAAACTGCTGCAGAAATATTTCTATTGCCATTTCATATAAATAACATAAAAGTCCATCGTGAGTATATTGAATCACATTCGTACATGTGCATGGATGCGAGCCCAAGCAACAAGTTGATGGCTGCAGTTCACTTAATGACCACTGTCACTAATAACAAAGTTTTTTCGATCACACCTTATTTTGATGGTCCGTTTGTTAAATTTAAGTTACATTGCATCTACATGTCAACTAAGTCTCATTAGATTATAAGTAGACTGTTAGGTTGGGGTTAGGGTTAGTGTAAGTTGACATGTACTTGCAAAGTTTCTTATAGTCAGTTGTCTGTTGAAGGAGCAGTATTAACAGATATTAAGCAGACAGTCTACTAACACTCAAATGAACCATCAAAATAAAGTGTTATTGTTTTTTCATATACTATAGCCTTCTGTAGAACCTTCAGTTCCAAATCTAGTTAATTACACTGCAAATCAAGTGTTTATTTACAGTAAACAAAAACTACCCCCATAACAAGCGGGCAGTAATTCAGGTCCTGAACTCTCAGGAGAGAAAAAACAACCTAGGATTACAGTGTTGTTACTGTCTGCTTTCATACGAAGGTGTATTAAATTAAATGCTACATAAATGCAATTATAAACAATGCAAAATAATACAATGCAATACAAAGTTGATTGTAGACTGTACATCTAAGCTTTTTCTTCAGAAATGAAAACTGTTCGCAGCCAAACAAATCTAATTCCACCATCTGGATTCTTTGGATTTAATAAAAGCATTTCAGTCTTGCTGCAATAGGAAGTGACATTTGACTGTGGGATGTCTAGAGTCAGTACCAATGCTCTGTATATTGTTGTTTTTTCTCAAGCTTACTCTATCACTCCATTGTCACTCTCAACATTATTCTAAAAGTATTAAAATAAAACATCTACATTTAATAGTTAGTAATAAAGTTAATACAATGTCTAACTTTGATACTATGTGTACTTTATAATGTATAGTATAAAAAAATAACAATACTAAAGAAGTACTACTTTTTGCTGATTGATTGTAAGCCATAGTGAGCAGTGAACTGCTGAGACATTGTGCTGTTGAACCTGATCATCTCTCATCATTCCACATTAGTGGAATTACTGGACAGGTGATGACAATGCAGGCTGCTTGTTTGGGAACAAAGCTGAAATTGTTTGTGTCTGCTTATACTCCCCTGTGCCAAATGTTATAAATCTGTCACCACCTGGAATCAATACACAGTATTGGTGTGTTAGTGGGATTTTCATGTCTGTGTGGAAATTGTACCAAAACATGTTTTTTTTTTCTTCTTGATTTTGTTTAATCGCAGATGAATTGTAAACCAAGGTTCTGACATGAGATGAACCTAACACTGTTGGCAGAAGTGACTAAATAGCAGTCTGTGGAGGGATTTCTGAAAGAAGAGTTCATTTGAGGATGAGGAACAAGTACGCAGTCATCATCATCTGCATTGTGGCACTTGTCATCATTGAAAAGGAAAACAATATTATTTCAAGGTGAGAGTTTGTGGGAATAAATAATATATGAATTTATAAATTTAAGGTGTTTTACCTTTATTTCTTTGATTCAATAATTGCAGGGTCTCAGACAAGCTGACTCTCCGACGGACACCAGAGCCTCCAGTGCCCTACAATGCTTCCAATACTCTGGTAGCAACAGGGGACAACAGTTCCTATCTAGAGAGCATTTATGGTAAAAATGGTAGTCAAGCAGGTCGAAAGCACATCCTCTTAATGGCCACAACACGGACAGGATCTTCCTTCGTAGGAGAGTTCTTCAACCAACAGGGCGACAACATGTTTTACCTCTTTGAACCGCTCTGGCATGTGGAGAGGATGCTATCCATTGGCTCGAGTGGCACAAATGGCAGCATGTCTGTTTGGATGTACAGAGACGTCCTGCAGCATCTTTTCCTGTGTAACTTCTCAATGTTGGAGCGCTTTATCAGCCCTCCTCCACGGCATCACGTTACCCCTTCCCTGTTTCGCAGAGAGTCCAGCAAAGCCCTTTGTGAGGAGCAAGTCTGCACTCCAGTTGTAAAGTACATTTTTGAGAGGTACCATTGCAAGACGAGACGTTGTGGGCCGCTTAATTTGACCATGGCGTCCGAGGCTTGTCTAGGAAAACAGCACAGGGTGATCAAAACAGTGAGAGTTCGTCAACTAGACACACTTCGTTCTCTAGTAGAGGACCCTCGGCTGGATGTCAAACTCATACAGCTTGTGCGAGACCCTCGAGCTATCCTGGCTTCGAGGATGGTCGCATTTGCTGGCAAGTACCAGAACTGGAAAAGTTGGGCTGTCAATGGGGATGTGCCAATAGAGGATGAAGAGGTTAAGCGCCTTGAAGGAAATTGTAACAATATCCGAATCTCCGCCGAGCTGGGCTTAAGTCAACCAAAATGGCTGAAAAAACGCTATATGCTAGTACGTTATGAGGATATCGCCCGGTACCCCATGCAGAAAGCAGCAGAAATGTACAATTTCACAGGCATCCCGATGACGACACAAGCAAGGGACTGGATCCTCAGGAACACACACGCATCAACAGAGGCAAACGGAGTGTATTCAACACAAAAAAACTCTTCAGAACAAGTAGAGAAATGGCGGCTCAGTATACCATTCAAACTGGCTCAAGTTGTACAAAAAGTCTGTGGACCGACCATGAAACTTTTTGGGTACAGGTTTATAGACAGTGAACAAACACTTTTAAACAAATCTTTCAGTGTGCTGGAAGAAAAGCAATTTATTTAGTCCTAAATTGTTTTTGAATTGGTAAAGGAAAACTAAGCATGAATTGCTATATGCATAGCAGAGACACACTGGCACAATGTAGCACACTGGGACATTGTTTAAGTCCAAAGTATACTTCATTTTTATATATGCTTGCTGCGCAGGGCTCCAGACTAGCTTTTGAGAGCGGTGGCACTGGTGCTACTAAGCTCTACAGATGGTGACACCAACACCAGATTTGTTAGTGCTGTATGTAATTTTTGTCTCTTAGAAATACACATTTAACAGTAGACTGAGTTAAGAGCTAAAATCCAGACATATACAGTATATATTTTCATATATAAAGTACAATCTCTAAAAATGGCAATAGATTCTTCTTATTTATTTGTTGATTACAATGACCACAAGTATAACAACCTCACTTCCTTATCAAGTGGTCTAAACTTATGGCTTCTATGACATTTGTTAGAAATAAAATGTAAAGACAGTAGCTACGTTTCCATCCACCTATTTTTATGCACATTATGGATATGCACATAAAAAAAGGCTGATGGAAATGCCAAGATGCGCATAAATTTTGAAAATGTGCATAAAAAACATATGCGCATAACTGAGTAAGATAAACTTTTTATTCGATAAGAAAAGATGCGTATAAACTGCGATGAAAACTCTTTTACCGAACAAATTCCAGCATGTGCATTAAAAAAGTCATGTGATTTTCTTATAGATGATGTGATGATAAAAATGTCTGTGAATGGACAAACCAGCAGGCTGAGCACATTGTAAAACATATGAAACGTTGTTTTGGTCATTCTAAAATGCTGTAACCATTTCTGAATTAGTGTTATTATATTTTCAATTACCTCCAGAACTGTCAAGAGCATCTGTGCTCCACATCTCACGCCTTCAATTGCCACTGCGCGTTTACTGCGTGTCAGGAGTGCCTTCAAATCATTTATTAAATAAAGAAAAGATTCACGCAGCTTCTCCTACCACAGCAAATTTAGTTTTTACTGTTGATATTTGGTGCCAGATAATCAGGAAGTGACGATTTTGTTCGCTTTGACTTCTTGGATGGAATCGCTGCTTTATTCACATGTCTTTTATGCGTTATTCCAGTTTTTCGCAAAAATACAATTAGCATTTTTGAATGGAAACATAGCTGTTGGCTTTAAATTAGTTTAACGTTTGGTATCATAGTATAGTTCAAACTTAACCCTTTATTTCACAGTCTTTTATTCGACTGGTCAAAACACATTCACTCTATCTCACGCCATGCTGTCTTTTAAACTGAGATTTAAAATGGTCTGTGTGCACACATTTCAAAAATTAGGGCTATTTTATTTTGATTTTGGTGAAATGTATCTCATGCAAAGCAGAATGTCATTCCTTGTCAGTCTGGCAAATAATTTTTTATGAAAGACGATTTTTGTATGATACAGTATTTTTCAGCACAGCACAGCTCAGTTTGCTTTGGTTTGGTTTTGCTTGACTCAGTTTGCATTTAGTCTGCAGTTTAAAACCGCTTAAATTAGGGAGGATTATTGCTATAGTTGCACCGCCTCTACTTCTGTAACATCATCGTAAACACAACATAAACAAATGAGTGACACAAACCAACCCACAACACAGAGTGATTGGATTCTACCAATGAAATTGTGTTCTTTAAAACAGTGTTTCTCAACCACGTCCCTAGAGGACCACCAACACTGCATGTGTTGGATGTCTCCATTGTCTTCACACCTATTACAGGTCTTTCAGTCTCTGCTAATGAGTTGATGATCTGAATCAGATGTGTTTGGTTAGGGAGACATGGACAATGTGCAGAGATGGTGGTCCTCCACACTATAAAACCCAACAGTCAACTTTATCAAATGAAATGAGTGTAGTTAACTCAAAATTTACTTAAAGTTAATTCTACTCATTCGAAAAGAGTTTTGAACTCGGTGTTGAAGGTAATGAGTTAATTAAATACCTCATAACAAACTTAAATAGAGTAAGTTCACAGTACTCAAATAGATTTGTTTTAACTCAAATGGTTTGTAGCAATCGGTTTCCTCAAACGGTTTGAGTTCTCTTTATTTATTGGGTTTTACTCTGCTCAAATTGCTTCATTTACTCAAATGGATTAAGTTCACAGTACTCATTAGGATTAGTTTTTGAACTTAAAGGGTTTGTTGCAATCAGTTTCCTCAAATGGTTTGAATTACCTTAACTTTTTGTTTTTTACAGTGCAGGAATGTGGTTGCGAAACACTGCTTTAAAATGAGGACTTTTTAAATATAGCAGGTTTGGTATCTAGTGTCGCAAATCCAATGATGCTTGTTGACAATTCTCTCGGACCAATCAATGATCTGCAGTGTGTATACATGACATTTTGGCAATGTTGTGGCTCTCTTGGAACTGCACCTGAGGAGGGA
This sequence comes from Danio aesculapii, assembly GCF_903798145.1. NCBI lineage: Eukaryota > Metazoa > Chordata > Actinopteri > Cypriniformes > Danionidae > Danio > Danio aesculapii. Next base: position 23,769,072 of record NC_079447.1, on the reverse strand, counting down.
CTAGGCCCTGAACGCACTAGAAAAGCCCCAGAGAGTGAGCTGTACCAAACCAAACCAAACTGTACCATCCAGTGGGAAAAAGACATACAAATATTTAGTCAAGCTGGTTGGAAATAATGTGCAAAATGCAACCTTTTGATTGCAGTCTGGAGCCCTGATTGGGTTAGTTTGTGTATAGTGTGCATTACATGAATTTCCTCATCAGCATAGAGCATGTTTACAGCCTGTTTTTATTTTTTTCTGACCACGTGCACAATGTATGCATATCTTACTCACGCACTTTGAATTGTTTTTGCACTACAAGTTTGTCCACTGAAAGACTGCGGTTTCACAGTCGAAAAAAAGAGGAGAAATGATAACAACAACAAACTACTGAAGGCCCAAAAACAATAGAGGCCAGGGTTGATGAGTGCATGTGTGAGGGGAATAAAATACATTCAAATACGCTATTTTAAACAAGAGAAAAGACATTTGATCTCTTATAACTGTCCTAATGTGCATGTGTTGAGGTGTACACTATCAAATGAAGTATACTTTCAAAGGTTGTGTTGTCAACTGTGCACGTATGTTAGAATAAAATAAACCTAATATACTTTGGGCTTAATACGGAGGAATTTGTGCATTGCATTACCTGAATTATTTGAACATGAAGCCTTTTGGACAAGCTAACTGAGATCGAGTTACTGATTTTAGACACCTTCATTTTTAAAAATGATGAAGAAAAAATAATTTATACTTATGAGATGAGACACAATCTTGTCTGTGTGAATGTGTGTACTGGAATCTTGTGTCTGTCTGGGAACAGTGTTTCCTTTTACTGAATAGAAGCTAAAGAATCATTATTACACAAAAGTGAAGCAAACAAGTGGTCCTGTTATAGTTATTTATGGTGAGTGGAGTCCTTGTAAATTTGTTGAAATTAAAGCACAACTTTGTCAGAATTTGTCATCTCATTATTTTAGGATGTAAAAAAAAAATGTAAAAATGTATCTGGACATTACCAGATATTGACTGAGAATAAATTTCAACTGTGTAAAGAGGCACTCAGTGTAAAATGCAGCTTCTGACAGCCAGCTGTGAACCCAGAGTACAATAGTGGCATTATTTATTAAAAATATTGAAGTGCAGACTAGACCTCGGTCCATACAGATGACATTTAATATTTTCCACTTTTTAAAAAGTATATATATATATATATATATAAAACTTTGTATATAGATTTATCAAAACATTGAAGAAAATACAAAAAATATTCCAAGAACATTTATTCTTTGTCCATGCAGTCTTAATGAACAAGAGAAAAGGTAGAATATGAATTTAAACATTATGGAGAAACGGTTTCTTAAGGGAAAAACTTTGCAACATCTATGTCTGGGGTTTAAAGTAATGTCAGACAAACATTAGAAAAGCATAGCATTCTTGAAATAGTTTGACGACGGCAAAGCCCTGAGGTGTAAAAAAAAAAAAAGCTATATCAAACATTAGCTTTATTTTTACAATGACCAGTTACTGTTGGGAAAAGCATTAGGATATAATATGAAAGTTTAACATCTACCTCTCATATAGCATTCATAAAATAAGAGCTTGGGAACAAGTTTTTTTTTTCTGAACAAATAGCGTTACAATCATATCTTAACAACACACATATATCTGCATCACTCCTAAACTATTTCCTGGCTAAGGAAACAGTAGTGTGTGCCAAAGCAAAGCTATCTGTACTGGGATTGCAGTTGTACTTAGAAATAAGCTTTATGCTGCAATCACACCACAATACAAATTCAGACATTGTTAAAAGTACAATAGGTACTATTAACAAAATTAGCACAACAATGGACAACAGTGGTTTTGTAAAAGAACATTTCATTTGAGGGCTTATAATTTTGTCTTCAACTCTATATACTGTACATATCCATATGAACGGCGTTCTCAATCTGGTAAACTTGCTCTGTAGCTCATCTGGTAAAGCTATGAACTTGTGATGATGAGCAATCGTGTACAAGTATCATGAAAAGTATCAAGTAAAAAAAGTTAAGCTAAAAAATAAGCCAAGTATCAGGTATAGTGTAGGTGTTATATTATTTCAAACATAGTAATGTAACTCTTTTGTGCCCCTCACTGGCCATTTAATTTCTAACCTGCTTGACAGGCGAGTGAGCATAGAAAACAATTATGGTGGCAGTTTTTTTTTCTTTGTTTGTTTAAACATGCTTTTTAATGCCACTCTCTGGAAATTTTAGTATATACAGTTGAAGTCAGAATTATTAGTCACCCTGTTAATTTTTTCCCCTATTTCTGATTATCGGAGTGAAGATTTTTTTTCAACATATTTCTAAACATAATAGTTTTAATAACTAATTGCTAATAACTGATATATTTTATTTTTGCCATGATGACAGTAAATTTTTTTTTCTAGAAGTTTTTCAAGACACTGGTATTGAGGTTAAAGTGCAATTTAAAAGCTTAACTAGATTAATTAGGTTAACTAGGCAAGTAATTACGCAAGTTATTATATAACAGTGGTTTGTTCTGTAGACAATCGAAAAAAAAATAGCTTAAAGGGGCTAATAATTTTGGCGTTAAAATGGCTTTTAAAAAATTAAAAACTCCTTTTATTCTAGCCGAAATAAAACAAATAAGACTTTCTCCAGGAGAAAAAATATGATCAGAAATACTGTGAATGTTACCTTGCTCTGTTAAACATCATTTGGGAAATATTTAAAAGAGAAAAAAATTCAAAGTGGGCTAATAAATCTAACTTCAACTGTATAGCTCACCCCAAAATTAATTACCTTTTTATTGCATTTTTTACATGAGTCTGATTAGCTAACCCCCCTAACAAAACTCATATTTGAAGTAGAATAGCCATTAGAACAACTTTCTTTTTAATATACTGCTTCTATCTATACTGTATGTAAGAATAAATAAAGATCTGCTACTGCACTCATGTATATTTAAAAGTCTGTTCAACAATAATGACAGCAGACTGTATGCTTCTACACACTGGTATTAGGCAAAATATGATGTTATAGTGATTCACCAGTGTTGCAATGCCCCTTACACTCAGAATCCGTGATTTAATGAGTCCTCAGGGAAATTTATCTTTGACAAAACACTGCAGCTGCCTCTCTGCTTCAGCGTATGCTTTAAGATGGTCATTTAGCCTGTAAAGGATGATTTCCACAAAAACAAACTGAAAAATCACTTCTCTGAGTGCAATTTATAACACAAGTATGCTAAAAAGAAACCAGTCAGTTCACACTGAGGATGCATGAAAACAAATCCCTTCCTCCGCACAATTCAATATCAAACACATCTCTGATACTCATATAAGCAATAAAAGTCTGTGAACGCAAACGTCAGTTATTTTTCTTTCCAAGTGTGTTTACTTTAACTCGTTCTTGACTGATCTATGAGTGCGTTGTGCAGGCAGAGCAGCAGGAAATCAGGCCTGATGTAAATGTGCATGTGTTTGAGTCTCTCAGGATGTGACACCCTCAAAGTGGCCTTCGGTCCACACTAGAGCTCAGATGGCCGTTCAACAGGCCTTTCATACTGTCTCTGCAAAGCTTCCAGTCTGTGAAGCACACAGAACCGCCTGTTTGTGGCCCAAGTCTGCGCTGACTAATCATATGCAACACAGAGGGATTATTCCACTGACTCCAATTCATTCACTGATGCCTCGCAAATAAGGTACGGAAAAAAATAACGCCTGCGACTGGACAAAAAAGGGGGGTATTTATGAGGAGGGGAAAAAAGAATGTGTTTATGGAATAAATGAGGTTTTAGGATATTTTTGAAGTCGCTATGTCATGAAGCCTTGAGTGTTGCTGCTGATGTTTATCTTTAGTGTCTGGTTGACGTCTGCACTGAAAAAAGGGAAATACGTGGCTTGTATTAGAGCGCCTACATAGAGAGACTATATATATATATATATATATATATATATATATATATATATATATATATATATATATATATATATATATATATATATATAAATTTTTTAAAATTTATGTATTAACAAAGATTTGTAAGTTCTAGCAATCATACATTAAAATGATTAAATGGTACCTATGATGAAAATCAGCTTTTGTAAGCTGTTTGGACATAACTGTGTATAGGTATAGTGTGTCCACTGTCATATTGAAGTAATATAAACATAAGAAGTCTCTTTTTTTTTAACTTACAGACATTAAAACAGGACCCAAATTTCAGGGATTTTGAGACCACCGCAGCATGACGTAGGAGTGCACTTTTCCACCGAATTGATTGACAGGTGCCATGTCTCCATAATAAGATGTACACACAGAACCACAAAACATTTTTTGCAAAGAAAATGGGATTAAAATATGTTAAAACTCTCTGTGATCAGCTGCACCTCAATAATTAAAATTTATATTAAATATATAATATTATTTTAATATATTAAAATTGTATAAATTTATAATGTTTTTAAATGTTAAATAAATAGAGTAAAATCGCTATGTAACTCTTAACCACTATATTCCCCATGGCTGCATGGTGTCAGTAAACGCGTATATGTGTGTGTTTGGCAAACGGTATTTGTGTGTGACTTATTTCAGAAAGGCTTGAATAAACTCCACCATAAATACATCAAATAAACTTACTTGGCATTTTTGACTAATGAGCTGTATTTCAGCTTTATCGTGTCTGTCTCTGAATGAACACATGAGAAGGAGATGTGCACGTCTGAGCGGTGGGCAGGGAGAAGCAGCTCATTTGGATTTAAAACCACAGGCTACACTGTACTCAGACACCAAATGTGGCAGATTCTACATTATATAATAAATAATCTGATGGGTATTTTGAGCTAAAACTTGACAGATACATTCTGGAGACAGCAAAGGCTTATCTTTTATCTTGTAAAAGAGGTAAAATAGGTGCCCTTTAAAAGTGTCATTATTAACTGTAATTATTAACAAATGAACAAATAATTATTGTTCTTTTTTTCATTAAAAAACTGCATCAGGGTTTTCACCAAAATATTATGTATCAAAATATAATGTACAAAGCATGTTTTTAAAATTTAGCACAATATTTTTTTCTTATACAAGAAATTCATCTATTTCTACATCACATAAATACAGTACGTTTTATGCTTTAATATATAATTCATTCATTTTCTTTTCGGCTTAGTCCCTTTATTAATCTTGGGTCGCCACAGTGGAATGAACCGCCAACTTATTCAGCATATGTTTTACGCAGTGGATACCCTTCCAGCTGCAACCAATCTCTGGGAAACATCCATACACACTAATTCACACACATACACTACGGACAATTTAGCCTACCCAATTCACCTGTACCGCATGTCTTTGGACTGTGGGGGAAACCGGAGCACCCGGAGGAAACCCACGCGAACACAGGGAGAACATGCAAACTCCACACAGAAATGCCAACTGACCCAGCCGAGGCTCGAACCAGCGACCTTCTTGCTGTGAGGTGACAGCACTATACTGTGCCACTGCGTCGCCTTTAATATATCATCAAATAAAAAAATAAAAAAAGAGTGGTTTAAATTCATAAACAGAAAAAAAAATTATTAATTGGATTTACTACATTATTTTAAGGTAAGTGGTTGTAAACTATATTTATTTGGGCTGAATTCAAATAAATAAATTAAGATTATTTTTTAGTGTAGTAATGCTAATGAATATTATTGTTTTTACAATAACAGAAATATAGAAAAGAATATTACAATATTCCTGCACTCAGTAAAATGACTTTTGCTGCTTGTTCAAAAGTTATTTAAAATGAGTTTTATGTTTAATCCACTTAAATTTGTAAAAACGATTATGTTAAATTAATCGATTTGTATTAGGATAACATGAAGGAATTGTGTGGAACTCAATTTTCGCATTTTTTAAAAACATGTTTGTCAGCTTTTATATAGATTAAGTGCATATAAATAGTTCTCATATCTGATATGCAGTGCTGGGTAGATTTCTTGTGGTGAAAAAAAGCGCTTTCATTAAATAATTCAGATTACACATTTGGCAATTTCTTTCTGATTACTTTTGACTTATCTTGTTTATCACATAGAATTGAATAAATAATTACATTAAGTAAAATTATTTACTGGATTATATTAAAATCATAGTAATAAAAATAAAGGATCCTACTCTGAGATTCTGAACGAACTGCAAGAGGTTATGTGGTTTACTGTGCAACCTGTCATATCATAGAGACACATTTAAGCTTATGGCTTTCCTTTAAAAGAACCAAACAAAACACTCAAACAAGCAAGGTGGTGAGTAATAATAATAGGTCAACTTTGTTACAGTTTTAGAACATACCCTGACGCATTGATATCCTAATACTTTTGATAAGCCTTGTTGGTTAAGCTGTTTGCCACTAGAGGGCAGTGTGCACTACAAAATAGAGCAGCTCTCAAACACAAAGGTCAGTCTCTCAAAATAACCTCTGACTCTCTTAAACATCAAACCTATTATTACTTTATATGTAAAATATAGCATCATTATCACCTGATACCTGGATTTTAAGAACGAGTCCTGGTTTGATAGAATAATAAATCTGATAAACTCAGTGTTTGTATGTTGAGTACAGTGGCCGTGAAAGGAGTGTGCGCAGCAGAGCGTGACTTTCAGTACAGCGGATGTGTTGGATTCGCTCTTCAAAGTGTGTGAGGTCCAGCACTAATCCGCAGTTAATGGCGGACAGGGGTGTCCAGTCCTGACATTCTGTTCCTAATGGGCAAACTGCATTAATTCCAGCATCCACCAGATATGCACTGGTCTCAAGCTGCAAGAAACAAATATAATAGGTTTGGTTGAACTCTCACACACATAGCCTACATAAACACAGCCACACACATACATGTATGTGTAGATTACTTATTAAAAGTTACTTTTTTGGTTACTTTTGACCTAAGACAAATTTGAAAAAAAAAAAACAATTTAATGAAATTAATAAACATGTCAAGTAATGTATGATTAAACATACATTTGAAAAAGGTCATTTAATGAAAAAAAAAAAAACCCTTATTCCAATTTATTAACATGAAGGACTAGCCATGGGGCGATAACCGTTTTCAAGGTATACCGTGGTTTGAAAACGATTTTAAAACCGCCAAAATTTTCTGTCATACCCTTCCTACAGTATATGTAAGATTTTATTTAATTTTTTTTTTCATTTTTAGGACAACAGTATCTCCAGCAGAAAAGATGCCGTTTTAAATTGTAAAGAAATCTGTGTTTTTGGCACTAATGGAGTCAATGATTGATTTGAATTAATTAGCCTGACATGTTTACTGTTCCAACATATTTTAAATGTTTCCCCAAATAAAATAGCATTTAAATGTATTACTCGACCCATAGAAAAGTATGTTCTTTACAGTATGAATGCGAATAGTATGAATGAGCTCAGACGTACTACAGATGCCATTTTGTCATCATCACATGATATACCATGAGCAAATCGTACGAAAATGTACGAATTAGATCATATGAATTTATCCGAATTAGCCACTGAATCAAAAAGTTACGTATTGCCGTGAGATTGTGTTGGATATACCGGCATCACTCCCATTCATAAATTCTCTCGCAGTGCATGATGGGATAGTGTAACGTCCATCGGATGCACATTTCAAAATTTCGCCGGAAATAGTAGGCCATCCGGGTACATATCGCGTACTGTTTTTCGAATTCTATGAGCTACTTGTTTTTATCATACTATATAACAGTGGTTCCCAACATTTTTTTTTTCTGAAACCCCCTTTTCCCCCAGAAAATATTGTAAGGGCCTCTCCACATTTAATGATACTATCACTCATATAAGTTTGCAGTCGGTATGACAAAAAAAATGTTGTTTTCAAACAAACGGTATGTTTATTACTATATCTAAATATGTTTATGCACAAATAATAGCATAATGTAATATATGAAAGCAAAACATCAGTAGGCCATTTGTATTGGGTACACCATGCAGTATTGGGGATGAGTCGTCTGCAATTTGTCTTATTCATTTTGACAGCTCATGAATTCGTTAGCAAGAACTTTGGTGCAGATAATGCACTGTGGCTGGGTCAGGGACTCTTTGCTTCAAGAAAATGAAATAAAACCATAGCTTATATAACTATCTTGGTATTTCCTACATTTTATGTTTCCAGACCCGAAATGTTTGGAGCTTCCTCACCTGGGTCCAGTATGCTTGGGTCATTACTATTAGCTGCTGAAGGCGAATCAGTGAGACTCTGTCTTTTTTGTGGACGACGAATTACAAATTTGTCAATTGTTTGGTCAGCCAGGGGAAAAAAAGAACTAAGGCAACATGATCATTCTCCTAATTGTCCACTACTAAAAAATGCTAAAAATATGATGGGACCACCTAGCTGAGGCCCCCTTGTAGGCCAGGACCCCCCTGTTGGGAACCACTGCTATATAGTATGAAATTATGTGATTTGGGACTCAGCCATTGTGTTTAAAGTGGAAAAAAGTTGTTGTTTTTTACCCAGACATTCAAAAGGAATATATTTTAAAGCAGTAATCACAATACCTTGATATTTTTATCCAAGGTTATCATACCATTAAAATCTTATACCAGCCCATGCCTACGAAGGACCTAAAACCGTGGTTTTGGAATGAACTGCAGTGGTGGTTTAGTCACATAAAAATATAATAAAATAAATAAAATATGTTATTATATACATTATTATAGATTATCAACAACCTTAATTAAGAAATAATTAAAAACAAATACATTATATATCAAAATGTATATTTGAAGAGCACCATCAAGCACCATCTGAAATTTCCATCTAAAGCAAGCATTTTTCTGAACCTCCTGTTTACGTTCAGTTATTTCAGGTTAAAGGCTATGAAAGGAACCATTAATCTGAACTTACACAAAAAACTGAAAAAAAGGTTTTAGAGGGAAATTTTAAACGGCACTTAGAGGTTTTTGCATCTAATCTTCATTTAGTTACCATGTATGCCATCAGAAAATTAATAAATGCAAATTTTGTGTGTGGAAAAATATAAAATTTAGGTAGAAAATAACAATATAATATATCATTTAAATAAATGCATGCAGTTTTTTTTCTGAATAAATGTACATCTTTAAAAAAATACAGCCTTTGGTTTACAGTTAAATTTAATTACAAATTTACATATGCTTAATTTACATAAACGTGCATTTTCCAGTAATGAGGAAAGACCTTACACAATGAAACGAATCATATACGTTTGTAAACGCTCATTTCACAAGCATCCAGTCATTTGTTTGAGAGACTGAAGAGACGTCACAGTGATGATCAAAGAAAGCTTGAGGCTGCAGACTATAAAGGACCAAACAAGCATTTCCGTGGTCTGTGGTTGCCTTTTAAAACTAATAAAACAGGGTCAAGCTTCGGTACCGCTGTCATAATGAAAAAAAAAACATCCAGACAATGTCCTCTTCCATAACCGTCACCCGTCTTTTCCTGAATGACTTGTTCCTCTCTTATTATTTGGAATATTAGCTCGAAACATTGTAGCTTTTCTATGAACACTTTCATGTCTGATCTTTAATGATGAAAGAAAAAAAGGCCTCTATCAGCGACTGGGAACGTTTTGTGTGAGATTCTGCCAGACCCTTTTTTTATTATTAGTATTATTTTCCCCTAAACCTTTTCTTTTTGCATTCGATGTCACGATACATAAATTATTTGCACTACTGCTTTAAAATGTTTACAAGTTTGGCAGAAGTCGGTCTCTTTGAATGTGCGTCAGTGACCCTGTCCTTCTCATTATGACTGCAAACAATCAAAACACACAGATACAAATCAGCTCACATTTCCATCCCAGAATGAGCTGGCAGAGCAAACACAGATGGTTCATGTTCTCTTCTGAGATAATGTTTTTTTTTTTTATTATTATTATTATTTTCGTTGCAGCAAACTGCCAGTTGTGATAAAAGGTATCTGGGGTGAGGGGTGGGAGATTCAATGAGGTGGCCTGCAGATTTTTGGGGGACCTATTACAAGCTAAAAGCGAGTGGTTTGGTCATGTGTGTGCTGATAGGAAGAACATCAGCGCTTCCCCAAGCAGCATCGTCCCACCTCTGAATCCTCCCACTGAAAGACACACGCAGAGGAGACACTTATGAATATTTCAACGAGATTAGAGACCAAGCGTTGAGAGGTCAAGCATGTCCTCAAATCAGACCAGCCCACAATCTGAGGGCAGTGAACTATGGATATCGGTCATGGGGAGATTTATTTTGGTTTCAGGAAGATGGACTTTGATTTGATCTTATATTGTGGTGTGAAAGGAAAAACTGTAAGCGTTTGCTCAACAACAACAAAAAAAAATCTCAAGTATAAATTGATTTCTGTAACCTTTAAATCCTGTATTGTGTCCAAAACTTAGTTTGTGATCAATTAAAAAAAAAAAAAAACATGTGAAAAACATTATTTCTATTATGAATTATAGGGACGCATACTAGTATGAGTATCGGGCACGATACTGAGCTCATGTACTCTTACTGGTGAAAACACACCAATAAAGACCGATACCCAGTGAAATCACTGCGAAAAAAAGGCAAAAAAAAGTTGATGGTTAGTGCTATTGTGTTCAGATTTCTTTTTAAGCCTTTGAATTTATTTTGTTATGACCTATTTCTATTATAAATTCTGGTATGACCTTATGAATGCAGCCGATCAATCAGAAATGTTTAGATTAGCCAATGTCAAAAATGCCAAAAATTAGAGAATCAATGCCTGAATTGTTTGCACTCACAAATACTTTTATCATATTATGTAAAAGACAGCACAAATATAAAGTTAATAAAGTAATTACACATCTGTTTTATGAATGAATGCAGACACACAACCCACCTCACATACTGTTTTATCTTCCAACACAGGGCTGAATTGCACAGATAGCTACTCATTTCTTACAAAATCCCATATAACAAGCAACATGTCTGAAATACAACATCAGAGGAACCAAACTTCATGATTTATCACGTGTGTGAAGATCCTGAGATTGATATGGTCTTCATTACACAGTAATCTTTATTGAGCCGTCTTTTCATGACTGCTGCTCGGACTGACACTTGTGTCTATGGCTGTGTTCTTTTAATTAAGCAAACTGGGAGAAGTAAAAGAGATGCTTGGCAGCCTGTCAGGAAAATGGCATGTCAGGTCTATTATGGTGGCTCTCAGGAGTGGCGTGCTGTCCGTCATCTATGTGTTCTGGCTGTGGACCTTTCCCTTTGGATTCCACTGTAATGTGAGACGGTGGACATCTGCGTCTGGCTGAATGAGGAAGAGCTTTACACAGCTCTCTGATAATATAAAGCCCCTATCATTTACACGAGCTTTCCTCTGCCATTGTGTTGCAAAATGCTGCAGCTCGTAAATTAAAAAAAGGACTTGTAGGTACTAGAGGAGTTGTACCGCAATTTTGAAAGAAAAAATTTAATAAATAAAATAAAGCTGATGGCAATGCCTAAACATACTGGTTTCTTATTACTTTTTCATCAATTTTAAAAACGGAATGTTTTTTGTTTCTTTCTAATCTTTACATACTTCTAAAACATCTAGAAGGCATCTAATGGATTTTGCTGCTACTTCTGTAAACTTTCCTTGATCTAAATAAAAATATATCTACTGTATATTACCTCATTCTTAATCTAAACTAAAAAAGAAAAACAGAAAATATTTATAAATTTGTGTGGTCACGTGAGATCAAGTTTAAAATAAAATAAAGATTAAAAAAACATTATAAATAAAAATAAAGCTGATGAAAATGACTAAAAAAAAGTTTTAAAAAGTAAAATAAATTATACAAAACAAAACAATACAAGACAACACAAACCTCAAAAACAACACAAAACAAAGATAAAACAAGACTTAAAAAAAATAAATTGAACAGTCGGTGCATAATTACTTTTTTTATCAATTGTGAAAATGGAATGTTTATTGTTTCTTTCTAATCTTTACA
>NC_079447.1:23749606-23752106 GCF_903798145.1 Danio aesculapii | reverse complement strand
TTCAGGACAAATACAAGTACTGTTACAGCGCTAATTTACACCAGTCTGCTTCTCCAACAAGGGTCAAATATCAAAGGATCAATATAAAAGCATTTTCAAAAATTTTACAAACGTCTTTTTTAGCTGTATGGCTAATGTGGCTAAAGTTACCAATTTCTCTGGCTTTAATCCATTATTTTAATCCCAAAAATGTCATTGTAATTTACAAAAGCAAATTTCAGGGTTCATACACATTTTTACTACAAAAATTCCATGACTTTTTTAGGACTTTCAGGTCAATTTCCATGACCTAATGTTTCATGTTATGTTTATATATACTTTAGTAAATCATAAGAATTGTTTACATTTTTTACAGCATATCATAAAACACGCAATAGTTTCAATTTATTTTTATATCTTTGTAAAATAGATGATGCTTACACAGCATTAATAATGTGAGAGCATGTTTTTGGCCAATAAAAGAAAAGAAGAAAAAACAACTAATCTCCATTCCAATATACAGATATTTGTCAAACTAATTTTAGATAATCTTAATAATTGGTTAAACTAATAATATTAGGGTTTTTTTTATCTTTTTTTTTATCTACTTCTATTATAAAGCTGCGATCACACAGCACTTTTCGCTCCATAGACTTCCATTCTTAGATATGTGAATGGGGCAGACCAGAAACGCAAGCACATATTTCGCATTTCACTGCATTCGAAAGTTCAAGCAGGGTGACTTCTTACCTGCGAAATCACATCAGGTGATTGTGTGAGACCAATAGAAGACAATTTCAAATGAAAAATTTTAAATATGGAGCAATCGCCTACTTTTATTAATGTCTAATCATACTGTTTTACCCCGCTTCTTTTTGCAGTACCGTACGACAGAATTTTGCAAGCACAAGCTCTAGTGTGACCGCAGCTTAAGTCGCTTTGGACAAAAATGTCTGCTAAATGACTAAATGTAAATGTAATTTCCATGACTTTTCCAAAACATTGTGGGTTTTTCTGTTTTTCTAAACTTTTCCAGGCCTGGAAGATGCCATTACAAAATTCCATGACTTTTCCAGGTTTTCCATGACCGTATGAACCCTGACATTTATTATGCAATGTGGAGTCAGACTTTTGAAGGTTTATGTAAACAAACAAAAAAAAGACAGTACGTCACTATCTTAAATAAAAGTTGAATGCTAATTTCAACACATTGGGAAAGAGCAGAAACATGCTAGTTAATGAGTTGAATTTACTGCATAACAACTTCCTAAATTGTCTGACTCATTTTCTGCTTAGAATATGTATGGCATTAACCCACTACTGGTCGATTCTGACATTTTGGCTGCTTGTGGTTCACTTGTTTTGTTGTTTCTGTCAGAATAACGTGTAAAACTCCGTCCTCAGGCAACAGCTCATTTCTATTTAAAACGATACACACAAAAACGGCAATCGATGTGGAACTTCAGACACATTTTAGGGACACTAAGAAGTTTATATTACATATTGTACAAATGAGCATAGGTCCATTTTAAATTATTGACTTTCTGTGACAAAGCAAGACAACAGCAAAACAATAAGATGTACTAAGAAATATTAAAAATAAAATCTAAATAAAACAGACGGCCACTTTGACCTTGAAGACCTGCATGTGCCTTGCTTACAGTTCCAAAAAAAATAAAAATCACACACGGACACACACATTTGTATTCATTCACACGCTAAGCAAAAGCCTCCATCTATTCCCATCAGTAAGACAGTGGAGCCGGGACAGGGTCTGAAGGAGAATATCCAGACACTTCCACTGTTTATAGTGCCTCAGGTTATATACGGCTCAGGCACTGATGACTGTAAGGCAGCTAACTGTTTTTTGCTCCTGCAGACAATACAGTAAGTCAGATGCTCACGTTTATCCCTCGATTTTTCACATGAGTTCTGGTCTACAAGATCAACTTTCTACACGGTCAGCAACAGATATGTTTTTATGGTAATCAATCAAAATCCAATGACAGCAGGGCTGGGCAACTGGCCATTTTTAGCTTCTGATGCTGCACCACAGTGAGAGAGGAATGGCTTTCTCTTTTATTTTGTGTGGTGATAACCCACTTTCAAGATAAAGATGGTTTCAGATTTGAATCAAAATGTTTTATACAAAAATAATCCTATTTTGTATTTAATTGCAGTATTTGTCTATTTACAGGTTTTTTTTTTATCACTGAATGCATAACTTTAACAGGAAAGGGGATATGAAACATAAATATTTAACAAATGCACACTCAGAATATGTTACATTTTTGATAAAAAGGTTAGAAAAAATTATGTTTATTTATTAAATTGTGAATATTAAAGTACATTTAAGCTGTAAAGGGGATATGACAAGTACACAATTAAATTTTAACAATGGCTTACCTTGGAAATTCAATATTGTTTTTAATTTAAATACTTACACTTTTTTAAATAATTCATTACCTACAGTTATTAGTAAATGCTTTAGTTTGATATTTCATATGGTACTTTTACTATT